>NC_079445.1:16706523-16734023 GCF_903798145.1 Danio aesculapii
CATAAAACAATTAAGTCGTCCCAAATAAATCTCAAGAATTGCGTTATTTCAGCAAATTTTAAATAAGTAGTTTAAACAACCAGCAAAATAATTTTAGTCAACTTTTCAAAATATGATTATTGCACTATTAAGAATTAAACAGGGTTACATGTACGTTCATGTTAACTTTGAAGGCCAGTTCACAAAACGACAAATGTTTGATGCCAACGTTCAAAAATAAAATAGAAAAAACTGCCAACCACTCAGAGTTGTTCTTATAGTCACATGTTTGAAGCTGCTGGTGTTATGTAAAACTACAACTTTGTGGAGCTCACTTTCTTCTCCATGACAATATTAGAAGCCATACAGGAAAAGTTGCATTGCATCTTGCAGGATTTCTGCTCTCCTATAAGCACCACCTACTGTTAGAGAGTGAAACTACAGTCAGTCTGTCAGGGGTCATTTTCACAAAACATCTTACAGCTGAAGACTACAAACTTGTAGGAGAAAAAAAACTAAAAAAAAACAAAAACAAAATGGGTGCATCAATCCTAAAATTAAAACTCCTAAATTAAGCCTAAATGTAGCACGAAAAGCTACAAAAACATGTATTTTATGTATTTTTAAAAACGTATTGAAAGAATATTTAACACCATTTAAAATATTTGCTTAATTACTTTCCAAGAAAATCTTTAATGTCTAAAACATTAACAGTAAGAAACATACTTTTAAGAATGCAATTCTTCCCTGAGGCTGCACTTTAAAATCTTTATTTAAATGTGGCAATGTTTGTATTTGCAAACCTTTATTTTGAACATTAAATTGAATCTCTGACAGAGACTCCACCTCTCCCCATCAGCCAATCGCTGTGTGCATAGTTATTAATCATGCTGACATCATCCATAACATTGCGGTCAACCCCGCCCTCACTCTCAGCTTTAGACTTCTCTCTATTCCTTGGTAAAAATATGTCTCAGCATCTTTATGAACAGGTTTTAAGTGAAAAATCTTAGCTTAAAACTTTTACTGCTATTTAGGAGGACTTTAGGAGGAGAAATTTTGTGAATACAAACCCAGGAGTGTAACGAACATTAAGAGATCATAAAGAGATATTGTGATATAAAAATGTAATGTAAACAATACGACTCCATATAACACCCAAAAATGTATGGTGAAATCTTCATCATACAAGTAATTTCAGACTGTATGGTAAACTAAGAATTTTGATTATATTTTAAACGCAAAAGACTAACTGTCACAAAATGTATCATTTGGGATGCACTAACACATTAAAGTTTGTGGATATTCGTATAATTTGTGATCAGCAATGTGGCTGATTGCATGGATCATCTGGAGCTCCTCATGAAAGAACAAACATCCTTAAAAATAAGCATGTTTAGTTTAATTTTCTGATTATTCTAAAGCTTTTAGATTGTTTATTCTAAGCGGTGGACAAGGCTGAGAGGTCAATGAACTGTGTGGGAAAAAGAATTAGGTTTACAGAGTTTTATTAGCCCTGGTTTGCATGAGCAACTAGTGATGGAAATGTCAAGTTTTGAATAAAAATCCTTTAATTTGCAAAAAAATAATGCTTGCTTGAGGTGGATTTGGGCTTGTTAATAGGAATAAGGAAAATTTGATGCATAAACTCAAACTCAATTTGACGAACATTAAACCCATCTGACTCCATTATGCTTGCATTGTTAACTTTTGGTTACTAGGTAATGAATACTACAGTCAGCCACTCTAACAACGTAATTTACACAAAACTGTGAGTCTTTTATAATGTAAAAGGTCTGATTTTACCAGTATAAAAGGGCCAATTAACAGTAGCAAGTGAAAGCCCTTGAAAAATTGGTGAAAATGAGAATAATTTGAACAAAATAAGCGAGATCATACAAATTCATGTTATTTTTTTAATTTAGTACTGTTCTAATTTATTTAGTATTATACATTTAAAAAAACGTTTATGAAAATGTATTCATTTTAAAGATCAGAGTAAATTGTACTTTCAGGAAACATGCAAGTATATTTGGTTATTTAGTAAGTGCAGTACTAAATAGAGAAAAAAATATTTTAACATAATTAGAAAAATGTGGACATCTTCATCCTTTTTAAATGTTTTCACCCCCCAGGTTCTAAACACATTTAGTTTCCTTCTAAAAAAGTTGAACCTTTTAAAATAGTTGTCCTTAGTGTGAAAATATAGATTTTAAAACCATATAGTCACTGCTGGAAAAGATTCAAATATGCAAAAGATGCTGGAAAACTGAAGATATTTCTGAACTGATTCATGAACAAACATCTCAAAGGTCATAGATCATCCAGGTAACCACAAACAGTATTAAAAACCAACACTTACACAGAAGAGTACTAAATAAAAAACATGCATTTTGTATGGTCTATCTTATTTTGTGTAAATTATTCACATATTCACTGATTCTGAAGGAGGTCTCTCAAACCTTCACTTGCCACAATAGTCATTAACATGAGTGTTTAACGTGTTAACAAATGTTTAACATGCTAACAAATGTTTGTAACATAGTTCTGTATTTTTAGCTACAGCATCATAAATATTTGTATACTGGCATCTCTATTGCCTGCGCATGAGTTTATTCAAGTCTATTTACGTCCACCTCCACAATTTACTTTGAAAGAGATTATTATTATTATTGTTTTTGTTTCTGTACAGAACTGTAGTCAACTTGTGTTGTATTAACACATGCTTTTGCTCAAATAAAAGTGAGCCTGGACCACACCAAGTCCATTCTGAATTTAGAATTTTAATCAACAGTTATTTGTGCTTTTTTTGCTGTATATCTTAAAAGTTACAATAATAAAATCCCCTATTCTTTAGTTTGGCTTAAAATACTGTAATTATTGCAAGGGCATTGTATAGGTAGGTTAACACTGCTGGTAGGACCTAAAAATAACTGCATGCAACAATCCAATTTGTGTTGTTCTAAACATTTGTGTTTGTGCGAACTAGCCTTAAAGAGACAGATCACCCAAAAATGAGTTTGTTGCTGTTAATTTACTCCCCCTCAGGACATTTAAAGAGATAGTTTACCCAAAAATCAAAATAATGTCAAAATAATGTTGCACTTAGACATTGGCTAAACATTGAATTTTGGTCACCTGACGTCACAACCTAAATCTAACCTAATATTGATGTTTTATGACAGGGGTGTCCAAACCCGCTCCTGGAGGGCCGGTGTCCTGCAGATTTTAGCTCCAACTTGCCTCAACTCACCTGCAAGGATGTTTCTAGAAGGCCTAGTTAGAGCTTGGTTAGCTAGCTCAGGTGTGTCTGATTGGGGTTGGAACTAAACTTTGCAGGACATTGGCCCTCCAGGACCGAGGTTGGACACCCCTGTCTTATGACGTTGAGTGCCTGCTGCGTTTTCTTTCAAAAAAAACATAAAAATGCTTTTAGCTTAAATGGTATTCCTTGGTGATGCTTAAAAATGGAAGTAAAAAAAACCCCACAAACTCATACAGACAAAACAAAATGAATACTTGTAGCTCCTGATGATACATTGAGGCATAAGCATTAAAAAACATCACCTCTATCTCAGACAAGTAGAGTGTGAGTAAATAAACAAATCATTTTCATTCATGAGTGAACACCTTAAAAATACCAAACCACATTCCACCCACAAGCCGTCTGGCTCATTATAACTTTTACATTCTAGAGGAATGCTGTGATTGTCCTGAATAGAAGACAAGAGAGAAAAAAACATTTCTCACTTCATAAAGAATATCCCTTTTATAAAGTGCTTAAAGAGATAGTTCACCCACAAATTAAAATTATGTCATTGTTTACTTCTTCTCCACTTAGGAGTCTTAGGAAAGAACCCCAGACTTCCCTTTCCCCAGACACTTCCTCTAGCTCCTCCGGGGGGATCCCGAGGCGTTCCCAGGCCAGCCGAGAGACAAAGTCCCTCCAGCGTGTCCTGGGTCTTCTCCAAGGCCACCTCCCGGTGGCACATGCCTGGAACACCTCCCTAGGTAGTCCCTATCCATAAGAGTGCGCCCTGCCACCCTTCAAAGGAAACTCATTTCGGCCGCTTGTATCCAAGATCTTGCCCTTTTGGTCATGACCCAAAGCTCATGACCATAGGTGAGAGTAGGAACGTAGATTGACTGGTAAATCAAAAGCTTTGCCTTTCGGCTCAGCTCCTTCTTTACCACAACAGACCGGTACATCAACCGCATTACTGCTGTCGCTGCACCAATCCGCCTGTCAATCTCACGTTCCATCTTTCCCTCACTCATGAACAAAACCCAGAGATACTTAAACTCCTCCTTCTGGGGTAAGGACTTTCCTCCAACCTGGAGATGGCAAACCACATTTTTCCGGTGGAGCACTAAGGCCTCCGATTGGAGGTGCTGATTCTCATCCCCGCTGCGTCACACTCGGCAGCAAACTGCCCCAGTGCATGCTGAAGGTCCATGTTTGATGAAGCCAACAGAACAAAATCGTCTGCGAATAACAGAGATAAAATCCTGTGGTCCCTGAACCGGACCCCCTCCAGCCCAAGGCTGCGTCTTGAAGTTATGTCCATAAAAATGATCAAAAGATTTGGTGACAAGGGGCAGCCCTGCTATAGTCCAACATGCACTGGAAACAAGCCTGACTTATTGCCCCATACTCCCCGAGCACCCGCCACAGAATGCCATGGGGCACACGGTCGAATGCCTTTTGCCAAAACACATGTGGACTGGTTGGGCATACTCCCATGAATCCTTGAGCACCCTGATGACAGTATAGAGCTTGTCCAGTGTACCACGGGCCGGACGAAAACCGCATTGTTCCTCCTGGATCCTAGGTATAACCATCGGCCGGATCCTCCTCTTCAGTACCCTGGCATAGACTTTCCCCGGGAGGCTGAGGAGTGTGATCCCCCTATAGTTGGTGCACACCCTCTGGTTCCCTTTCTCAAAAAATGGGAACCACCAGCCCAGTTGCCCAGTCCAGAGGTACTGTCCTCGACCTCCATGCAATGTTGTAGAGACGTGTCAGCCAAGACAGCCCCACAACATACAGAGACCTAAGATACACAGGGTGAATCTTATCCACCCCCGCTGCTTTGCCACTGTGGAGCTTGCAAACAACCTCAGTGACCTCAGCTTGGGTGATGGGTGAGTCCACCCCTACATCCCCATCCTCAATGAAAGGCATGTCAGTGGGGTCAAGGAGATCCTCAAAGTATTCCTTCCACATCCCCAGTCGAGGTCAACAGCTCCCCACTTCCGCTGTGAACAGTGTCAATGTGGAGGTGCTTTCCCCTCCTGAGGGGCAGGACAGTTTGCCAGAATCTCTTTGGGGCCGACCGATAGTCTTCCTCCATGGTCTCCTCGAACTCTTCCCAGGCCCTCGGGAGTCCTGCAAGCCAACCAAACCCTGTAGGACTCCTTCTTCAGCTTGACGCCATCCCTTACTTCCGATGTCCACCACCAGAATCGTGGATTTCCACCCCGACAGGCACCACAGACCTTACGGCCACAGCTCCTCACGGCCGAATTAACAATGGAGTCGGAGAACATGGACAACTCAGTCTCCATGTCTCCATCCTCCCTTTGGGATCTGGTCAAAGAGGTGAGAGTTGAAAGTCCCTCTGACTTAGGGTTCAGCCAGACGTTCCCAGAAGACCCTCACAATACGCTTAGGCCGCCAGGTCTGTCCAGCTTTCCCTCTTGCCAGCGGATCCAACTCACCACCAGGTGGTGATCAGTTGACAGCTCTGCCCCTCCTCTTTACCCGAGTGTCCAAAACATGAGGTCTGGGATCAGATGATACAACCACAAAGTCGATCATTAACCTCCGTCCTAGGATGTCCTGGTGCCATCTGCACTGATGGACACCCTTATGCTTGAACATGGTGTTTGTTATGGACAAACTGTGATTAGCAAAGAAGTTTAATAACAAAACACCACTCGGATTCAGATCAGGGAGGTCGTTCCTCCCAATCATGCTTCTCCAGGTATCACTGTCATTACTCACGTGGACATTGAAGTCCCCCAGTAGAACAATGGAGTCCAAGTGGCAGCACGGTGGCTCAGTGGTTAGCACTGTCACTTCCCAAGAAGAAGGTTTCTGGTTTGAGTCCCGACTGGGTCAGTTGGCATTTCTGTGTGGAGTGTGCATTTTCTCCCCATGATGGCATGGGTTTCCTCCGGGTGCTCCGGTTTCCCTCACAGTCCAAAGACATGTGCTATAGGTAAACTGGATAAACTAAATTGGCCAAAGTGGCCAAAGTGTGTGTGTGTGTGTGTGTGTGTGTGTGTGAGTGAGAGAGAATGTATGGGTGTTTCCCAGTAATGGGTTGCAGCTGAAAGGGCATCCACTGCATAAAACATATGCAGGATCAGTTGGTGGTTCATTCCACTGTGGCGATCTCTGATAAATAAGGGACTAAGCTGAAGGAAAATGAATGAATAAATGAAAGAATGAAAGCACTTTTTTTCCTCTATTAAGGGCAATAGCTGTTTTTTCCCCCAACATTCTTCGAAATATCTTCCTTTGTGTTCAACAGAAGAAAGAAATGCTCATTATTTGGGTGAACTATCCCTTTAAATGCTGTCTAGGATTCAGAAGATCTCCATGTGGACAATATCATTCCGAAACAACAGCACACATACAAACACACAATTTGACTCCATCACATTCCCTCTGCAATCTCCCGGACTAAACCAACACACACACACTCTGACACAACACACACAGAAACATGCATCTATACACTCACGCAAACATGTTAGTCCCCTGCTTGGGTCTCTAGGTCAGGCAGTAAAACGTTTTCATCTTGGTCACTGGCTTGGGAGTTTGTCTGTCTGTAATAGGCGCTACCAAACGTTGGAAGCCTCCGGAAGCACAGAGAGTTTCTCTTGTAAAGCAGCCACAGTGATCCGATTACCACTGCGAACAGTAAAATGGCCACCAATGCCGCCACTGAGGTGACGCCCTGGTGGAGACCTGAAACGGAAAAGACAAATTTGATTTTCAGTACATGTGCCTTAAAAATATCTCATAGTTTCTTTCCCTTTTCCTTTGATGCCTGACAGCTCTTTCCATGTTTGAAATTAAGAAACAGTCATCATTTTTATTATTGTTACTATTATAACAAAGATTAATTCTACACAACTAAAATCAGTTTCTTTAAATAAAATAAAATAAAATAAGCAGTAAATAAATAAGCAACAACTTCTGTGTAAATATTACTTTCATATATAGATTACATTATTATGTCATTTCATTATTATTACTACTATATTACTAATATTGCTATTATTATAAAAAAGATTAATTATATACAACTTAAATCAGTTTCTTTAAATGAAATAAAACTACTAAGTAAATATTACTTTCATATATAGATTATATTATTATATTATTTAACTAATATTACCTATTGTTATTATTATTTATTATAACAAATATTAATTCTAAACAAATTAAATCAGTTTCCTTAAATTAAATTAAATAAGCAGTAGCTAAAAAAACCAATATCAACTTCCAAGGAAATATTTTTCTCCCATTTTCACTTTTCACTTAGTTCAGGTAAAAAAAAAAAATAATAATAATAATCTTTTTTTTTTTCAATTTTCCATTTTGAGGAACTGAGATTTATCACCAGAAAACAGCCAGTGAAAGAAAAGGAAAATGTATTAAGAGTTGTCACTTCCTCAAAACAGAGCATTACAGTCTGGTTCCTTAAGTAAAAAAACAATAATTTGCACAATAACTGATAAAACTTTTGAAGATTGACCTATTTTGAGCTTTGTCGTGGTAAATTAATTCTATGTTAAAACCCCCATCTGTTTTTGTTAAATCAGTTTCATTTTAAAACAACATGTTTAATAGTTTTGTCTAGAAAAAATGCAGTTTAGAAAAATAACTCGGAACACTGTAGTCAATTACAACTGTTTTACAGAACAGACAGAGAAAAAATATGGAATCACCAAATAAAAACACCACTAGTACTTTGTTGTACCACCTCTGGCTTTTAAGAACAGTTTGAATTATCTGAGGCATGCATTAAAAGTATTCTTCATCAATCTTTCTCCAACTTTGTCTTATTCAGAGACTATACATGTATCAGAGAGTGAAATTCCACACCTTTTAAGACCTTTTTAAAGACCCTTTCCATACATTTTAATACCTTGAAAACACTTAAGGTTTCAACTGGAAACACTGGTAAGATTTTAATTTACAGTATATTTACTAAATATTAATGTAAGAAACTAATCCAGCTTATATATACCTGGTGATCCCTGTCCCTTAAGCCACATGAATAAAGCTGAATCACAGTGGATACAGAGCTGTATCATGCTAGGCAGATGGGTGATTGTTAAAAACTGGAAATTTTCCAGTAGACCTCCGATCTTCGAGTGGATCTCAGAGTTAAGACGAGTTGCCGCTTTTGAAAAACTCTCCTACAGTTTACATGGTAGGATTGAAACTTATTTTGATAAATGGGGAATATTTCTACATTTCTGCGACCCACAATGTTAGCAGACAAAATAATATTTTTGACGAAACAAAATAATAATAAAGGCTATGATATTAGCAATAAAATCTATGAAAAAGTTAAAATTCCAAGAAACTAATCCAAAACTAAAACATTATTCATTTACTAAATACAAATCTATTGAATCTAGTTAATCCAGCAGGTTGGCGCCTATAGAACAGCAGAAATAAAGATGTTGCCTTGGTTACTGCAGTAAACAAAGCAACATGAATTCAAAACTAGCGGGATTTTATTATTTCATAAACTACACAGCATCCTGATATTCGCAGATTTAATCCAGGCAAACTTTAGCATACAACCATACACTGCATATTCAAAAATGATATAAAATTTAATCCCTTGTAAAATAGCATTTAAGACTTTTTAATACTTTTAAGGGCCTTAAACTTCTCTACATTGATACTTCTCTACATTTTAATACTTTTCAAGACCCAGCGGACACCCTGCTTATTGCAGTTGCCAGATCAGCTTTGCAGGTTGGAGCCCTGTCATAGACCACTTTCTTTAATTTTTTTTTTTACCACAGATTTTCTATTGGATTGAGGTCTGAACTCTTTGCAGACCATGCCATTGACATTATATGTCTTTCATGTAGGAAAGTTTTTTACAGATTTTGACCAGATTTTTGCATTATAATCCTGAAAAACCTTGTCATCATCAAAAACCTCCTTTCAATTGACCCTTCGCTAAGCCCCATCCTCCTTAGTTACTGTTGTTATGCCTGTCAAGCTTTCATACCTGGCATGTCTATTACAATATGTACGCACCGGTGTCAGACATTCCCAAGGATATAATTTGTCATTTTTGGCAAACAGATAAGATATCTGAAAAAAGCCAGACAAAAAAGGACTGTAGTATGCAAGTAATACGCAACTGATTAGAAAATAATTTAATGAAAATTGAAGCTATGTTAGCCTAGCTGCCTCATACGCTGACCGTTCAACAGCTTAGCTCATGCACAGAAGGAGTGGTGAAATTAAAAAATAATCTAATAATAACAAATTAAACCATGATTTCTTTTTTTAGCCAAAAAGCCTGATAGACTAATTGTTGTGCAGTGAAATATAGCTTTACTAACCAGCGAGAAAACACGCATGGACAGTACTTCTACACAATTCATTCAGAGAAAGAGCAGCCAGAAAGGGGAAATTGATGGATGTAAGCCGAATAATAGCCTCATTGACTCATAACAATATACAGTACCTATAACTGCCAGTATGTTTGTGTGCTTTTAATACAGTTTCTATTCTAATTTGCAGTTGAGTGGAAAAAATAAATGAATTGAAATGCAAATCAAAGTATAAATAGCAGAAGTGAACAAATAGATTTTCCCTACCAGCAAATATTAATCAGACACCAAATATTAAAGCAGACACTAACCTGCTATAACATCATCAACAATGACTAAATCTTTAAAAGACTGATGAAAACGTCAGTGAATTGTAGCTCTGACATGGACATGAGGGTTATAAATGACTGATAAAACAGCTGCAGGTGAAGTATATTGATTGCAAGTGCTCAGATTGTGATCACATCTAGGATTTGTTCTGTTGATATGTAATTTTAAATATTCGTAGCTTGAAACGAATTGATGGAAATATGATTGCTATTAGTATGACTACTATTGCGAGGGCTTAAATGGAGCAGAGCTCAGCTGGGAAACATAATCTGCTTTGTATCTTTGTAGGAAACACAGTTTAGATCTTTTAACGGTAAGAGGTGTGTGAGTTATTGCCGTCTATCACTGAATGTGTCAGTAATATCGAAAACAAAACCAATTTAACCCTGCTCTTTTAGCGCCCCTCACAGAGCTTGATCCATGCTGGCATTTTTCACCTTGGGTTTTAGGTTTTGGAAAGGGAAAAAAATTCCACCACCCCGTCCAAACTTTTAGGATTCCAGGTATCAGATTTGCACAATCCATATGCATAACGCTTTGGCTTGTTTCCAATCACTCGAAAGCTTGACAGACCTCCTGCGCATAGCTACGTTTGCTAAGCCACAATTGGTGTGTGGCGGTTTTTGGGTGTGGCTTAGCGAAGGGTCAATTGATGGAATAAAGAAAGTGTCCAAAATCTCAATATGAACTTGTGCATCTATTAGGGATATAATGACTGTCATCTCTCCCATACCTTAACCTGACATACAACCCCATATTATTAATAATTGTGGAAATTTGCATGCTTTGTTCAGGCTGCTGTCTTCCTAAACTTCATCGGAATGGCACAAAACAAAAGTTTCAGCATCATCACCCTGCCCAATGCACATTCATAATTCATCACTGAATATCACTCACATTCAGTCATCCACATTCCAAGATTGTCTTTCTTTAGCCAACTGAAACCTTGTTCTTTTCTGATTAGACATTAATGATGGTTTGCACTTGGCTTTTTAGTATGTAAATCCCATTTCTTTTAAGGTGATTTCTTACAGTCCAGTCACAGATATAAACTCCACTTTCTGACCATTTGTTCCTCATTTGCTTTGTTGTGCAGTTTTTGTTTTGAAGGCGTATTGCTTTAAGTATTCCGTCTTGATGCTTTGACGTTTTCCTTGATCTGCCAGTATGCTTCATTTCTACAACGTTCCCACTTGATTTGTACTTGGTCCAGACTTTAGACACAGCTGACTGGGAATGACCAACATCTTTTGCACCATTCCGTAGATTTACTTTTGAGAAGTTTGATAATCCTCTCCTTTGTTTTAACTGACATCTCTCGTGTTGGAGACATGAGCTATGTCAATCAGCTTGGTTCAACACCTCACCAAGGTGTGCAAGCACTATTTTTAAAAAAATGCAGATTAATTAGCAGTTGTAATTAGATACAGGTGTTTATTTTAAAGGTGCAATGTAGATGGGGATTCCATAAATATTATTTATATTAAATATAAATAAACATAATTTTCCTCAGATTTGTGGGATTCCATATTTTTTTTCCTCTGTGGGATCTGTAAAAACAGTTGTAATTGACTACAGTGTTCTTTTTTTTTTTTTGTTTCATACAGCCAGAGGATTGGATTGTGGAATGGAAATAGTTTTGTGGCATGTACTGTATGTGTTTGTTGGGTTTTTTCTACACAGTTAAACATTTGAATGGACATCTTCCAAGACTGGTGATTCCAAACTTTTTGCCAGGGGTTGTATTTACAACAATTCCACGAATTTGATTTGTGTTGGCACAACATGATGGAATTAAGTTAATTTAGTATTATTTTTTAAAAATTTAAGTAGACTGAACATAAAACATTTCCCAGAGATGGGTTGCAGCTAGAAGGGCATGCGCTGCGTAAAACAAATGCTGGATAAGTTGGCGGTTCATTCCACTGTGGCTACCCCAGATTAATAAAGGGACTAAGCCGAAAAGAAAATGAATAAATGAATGAAAATAAAACAATTAAGTTGTTTTCCCCCCAAAAAGTCAAGAATTGTGTTTTTTAAATTAGTTTGAATGTCATTTTTTGAGTGTGTATTCTAACCTTTTAGTGGCTCCACTTCAACCTCTTTAATGGTACCTGCCATACAAAGCAAACATTATGAATTAAACACTGAGCATATACACAGCAGAAGCATAAGCACTCACACTTCACCTTCTGGCCTTGCTCTTAAAAACCACAGTTTCACAGAAGAAGAAGTCAGTCATGAGATTTGAGGTGTATAAAATAGCTTTCATCACTTATGCCTTCAACGGATACTCTGTTTTGCAACCCGTGAGTCAGTGAACAGGTGATACAGCAAATTTATCTATAGTACTTCTGTTGCCAATTTAAGTTCAACAGTCATATCCTGTTGCAATGTTGCAGTAACTATCAGAGGGCTGGTACTGGGTTAAATCTTGTCTGGTGGCTTTGTCTTTTACCTGTTGAGGTTTTACAGATGAAGCCCAGTCGTTCGGTGCAGTCTGCTAACTGCCAAACTGCATCTGATACCTGCATAGACACACACGGCTGTTCTCTCATCTCCTGCTCATCTGGAACTCTGGAGCGCCAGTTCGTGTACTGCAGCTGAGAGCCGTCCAGACGAGCCAAAGCACCATCTACAATAAGAAATTTCTCCACTTTATATCAAATTCATAATGACCATTTTTAGTTTTCAATGAAATCTTTTAAATAAATAAAGCACAATATGATATATACAAATATCTGTCTGTAATAAGTGCAGCCAAAGAATTTTGTTAATCATTTTGTTAATTCTGTCAAAAATAAGTAGGTAATGAGTGCATCCCCTTTTTAAATGTAATATTTTTATCAATTTCTCCATGAATTTGTGGTGCATTTAAACAAAACTGCTTTATTAAACAGTTATTTCCATAGATTAGATAAACACGTGGTCACCAAACATCTTTTAGAATAGAAAAATAATACATTTCAATTCAAATGGGTGTTTCCCGGATTTGGGCTGCGGATGGAAAGGCATACGATGCGTAAAACACATGCTGGATAAGTTGGCGGTTCATTCCGCTGTGGCGACCCCTGATTAATAAAGGGACTAAGCCAAAAAGAAAATGAATGAATGAATAATAATGAATAAAACTGGATATATTTTATTTCAACCTTTTTATGTTTTATGTTTTCTCTTGATTTTCAACTGTTATATAAATATAGCTATATTTGATTCTACTTAAAATTTGGTTACATTTCTATAGAAATTGATGTGCATTCTCTTATACAATAATTATTTATAATTTGTATAATAATGTATAAAATTTGACACATTTTATTTCAACAAAATGTCATCTTTTTATGTTCTCTCTTGGTTTTTCTTGTTTATTCAAATTGTATTCAACATTTTTTTCCAAACATATTAATTTGCGTGTGCAAATTTTTGGACTGATCTTATAAGGTTAACTTTTGTTAGATAAGTTTCAGTTTTTCTTTGGTACTGACTAATCTATATAAATTATTTATATAAAAACATTTAATATTGCATACAATCATATACAATTGTTATATAAATATTTTAGATTTTGTGATTTTATACAAATTACAATTTGTCCAAATAAATTTGTATAGAAATATACGTGCCTTCTTTTATACAATTATTGTATATTTTGTAGATTTCATAAAAACTTTTAAAAAATGTTTTCTCTTGATTTTTCCTGTTTATTAAAATGGTATTTAATATATTTTCATCCAAACATTTAATATTTTTGGACTGATATTACATCTCTCTTGAACATCTTTTGCTAAATTAATTCCAGTTTTTTGAGTTCTGACTAATCTATAGAAATTATTTATAGAAAAACAATTACTATTTAATATATTCATATACAACTGTTATATAAATATTTAGAGTTCAGATGCAAAAGCCGCTAAACGCCATTACTGCCAAAAATGAGCTAATGACATAGAGTGAATGCTTTAGGCATGTAGTACATGCGCAACAAATATTTTAGCTTCAAATAATCTAAAATCATAGCGTCAGCCCATTCGGAAATAACAGTTTGTTTGCAAAAGCCGCTAAATGACACTTGCCTTTGACAGCAAAAACTGCCTTTTATGAGGAGAGCGTTTTATTCCCTTTTCGATTTAAAAAGATGAAGTTTAATGAACTGCATGAGCTTGTCCGATTGTCAGTGAATGGCAAATGAAAACGTCCTTTACCTTGAAACTATAACGAGAAACAGAAAACACACTGTACAGTCGTAAGTGTAAGTTGCATTCATAACATTTTTTTTTGCGCAGTGTGTATGTATGAGTCCGATTTACTATACATTAAACAGCAACTCCATTTCACGAAAGACGAAGTTAGGATGCTGTTCTTTTATCCCACATGTATGCTATGAGGATAAACAATAGATGAAAAAGAGACCAGGACCTTGAGTGTAATGAGTATGAATGAATGACAGCTTCTAAAAGTGTCTGAGAGACATCCCCTTTTTTGCACTGTAGGCCTACCTTGTGTTTTATTTGCTATTGTAAGCTATTTTTAAAAGATAAATATAATGTGTAAAACTATACATTATTTATATTACTTCAATAAATTATATTACTTTTTTAATTAATGGACAATCCAAAGATATTGATTGTTTACAATATATTTACACTACATTATTTAAACCTAACAGGCTTAGTTTGCAATGTTTACATTGTTCTACTTACATTAAATCCCAATGATCAGAAATGACAACAGATTGTTAAGATTTAATTAATGTCCATTTTAATGTTATTGCATAATGCACTTTCTTGACAGATTTCATTCATTTTCCTTCTGCTTAGTCCCTAGTTTATCAGGGGTGGGTTTAGAGGTTTTTGAAAAAAAAAGCACAAGTGGATTTAGCTGGCAAAAGAATATCTACTTTGTTAAAAATCAAAGAATTGTCTAAGAGAAAAAAAAAAAAAAAAAAAAAAAAAAAAAAAAAAAAAAAATATATATATATATATATATATATATATATATATATATATATATATATATATATATATATATATATATATATATATATATATAATTATTTTTTTTTTACTAGCTAATAACCTTATCATTATCTATAAAATGAAACTTCTGAACCTAATCAGAAAAGCCTGATAGAAAGTGCTCATTTACAAAAAAAGAGGTCTGATGGATTTATCTGAACTCTTCATTTGTATATTTTATACAAAATAAAAGGCAACTATTATTTATATTTTGTATAATAATGCATAAAATTTGATAAATTGTTATATACTGAGACAACTTATAAAGAATTTTCAACATTTAGAATATAATAATAATAATAATAATAATAATAATAATAATAATAATAATAATAATATTAATAATAATAACAATAATAATAATAATAATAATAACAGTAATAATAATAATAATAATAATAATAATAATAATAATAATAATAATAATAACAATAATAATAATAATAATAACAATAATAATAATAACAGTAATAATAATGTAATATAAAATGTAAATTAAATGTATTTTCTCATTTTATGCATTTTTTCATAAAAAAATAAATGACTGTCAAATTAATATTTAAAACCACAGCTCTTACTTTCTGCATTGTACAAGACTCCCAGCCACAAATTCTGAGGCCCCTGGTAATAATGCCACATCTCTTTAAGGAAGAAGCGGCTTTCCTCATCATCCTGAATGGTCAGAAGCTCTGAAGAATTTCCTGAGAAAGAAACGAATCTTGCCAAGTCACTCAAATGCAACCACAGATTATAAAAGCCACCAGCAGGTGAAGCTCTTGAGCCAAAAGGTTTTTAAAGGCTTGTACCATTCGCTTTACAGTGATTTCTGGCTTCCTCCTGTGTCTTCTTTGATATCACTGTCTTAAAATAATAGCAGCTCCCGCGAAACTTCACCCATGTGTCAGGACACACCACTTCATAGGAGAAAGCAATGCTCTCTGTGGGTGAACAAACAATGATATCAGTTAGTTTGATCGCTAAGAGTCTCCCCTTGTATGCATATCAGTCAATAGCAGTTTTCTTGACCATATTTTAACCTTCTCGTACTAGAGAGAAGCATTGGAAAAACTGAAACTATAATTGATTTGTTGGCACTTATGCTATGAAAAATGGTTTATTCCATTTTCTAAACTCAAACAAGACATCCAGAACACTCAAAGCAAATTATTTTTCTGCCTGTTCAAACTACTTATTTAAAATGAGCTGAAACGACACAATTATTGAGATTTTTGGGACAACTTAATTGTTTTATGTTCGATTAAGTTAACGTAATAAACTTAAGTGAATTGATTTATGTTAGGACAACATGAGTGAATTGTGAGGATCCCAGCATTTTTCACAATGTACACTGTAAACAATTCTGGGTTCCACACAATCTGGAAGGGACAACTTGAAGGAATTAAGTTAACACTTTTACAAATTTAAGTGGACTGAACATAAAACAATTAAGTTGTCCCAAAAAAAAGAATTGTGTTGTTTCAGCTAATTTTATACAAGTAGTTTGAACAAAAAGAAAACCTAATTTTTGAGTGAAGATCAACAAGGCTGTATACACATACACGCGTTTTAAGGTAATTAGAAGAAACAATGCTTTTAACTCTGCTAATGTCACCTAAAATTATTAAACTGCAATTGTTAAGCGCTGTAGTTAAAAGATCAGATAAGTAGCACTAATATTAGCTAGCTCACACATATCAGCGCCTTTCCATTTTAAAACTAAAGATATTAAAATATTTCCCACATATACACTGTAAAAACTGCAGGGTTCCACACAATTCCCTCAGGTTACCCCAACACAAACAAATTAAGTCAGCTTAAAGGGGCAGTAGGTGATTGTCTTCAGAAACATTTTTTGTTTTGCTGGTTGAAAGTCTCATCACATTCCAATAGTAATGATTAAAGCAAATGATCTAAATGTATTTATATGTATTTTTATATTCTGGGTGAGGCATAAGACTAAAAAATGTTTGTCCAATTAAAAATAGTCAGACAGACAAATAACTCAAATACGGCAGGTAACTAAAACTATCTGTCAACAAATTTAGATTTGTATTTCTGTGCAGCCTGTCCATGCAGACAGATATGTCATTTGTGCTGATTCTGCTGATTGATAAGGCATTGAGCTGACAGAGTGAGTGACATCAGGCAAACTCAGCATCAACCTGAACTTCTTTCTGAAAGACAAAAGTGGCCTTGTATCCACGAAAAGAAAGATGGTTTTTGAAAGGGCTTCTGCAAAAAATTCAAAATCTAAATTTTTTAAAACCCTGAATCAATTTCAGAATTACTTTTGCCCGCTGAAGGGAAATGATGTTACTGTATGCAGTTTAAAACCACGATCAGAAGGGGGACACCATGACTGAAGTATTTTAGACAGGTATGTTTTAAAAGTATATTAGCCATGCAAAGCTTATGTCGATTGTGTTATTTTATATGAATGGTTTATATGCACACAGGTGTTTTTCAGCCACTGAAAACGTCTGGTGAAAGATTGACTATTCTCAAGTTCTCAAAGGGTCTCTTTTACAGCATCGATAATATAGTCGGTTAAATAGACATAAGCATTCGTTTAGGTGTTCAAGTGTAAAAGGAGCTGAAAACAAGCAAAGTATGAGGACCAGCGAGCACAACTGCAAATGAAGTCACTTGTTGTCTTGGTAACATAAGTGTAATGTCAAAAGATGACAGGATATTTCTGTTTTCTGATCTGATTTTTATTTAGTTGAATAAAAAAACATAAGTAAATAGCGATCTTCCGCCTAAGCAGCTTAACCAGGTGAAGTTTGTTTTATAATTGCGCATTTCTGAACTTTTGAACAGTAACAACTTGTGATATGCTCTCACCCTAACGCCACCAAAGAGCTTAGAATTACCAAGAGGCGAAACTCAATAGAACGTTCCATTGCAACAGCAGTGCAGAGCAACAGCCCCGCGATTCCACCATTTTGGAGTGAAAGCGATCAGCCGTCCATTGGATCTTATTGCTGTCGTGATGGCAAGGACTTTTAATAGTTTATTTTACAGATTTATAATATGCTGTTGTTCTATTGGAATTTTCATTCTAAAATGGCCGCAGTGTGACACTAGCGGCATCTAGTGGCTGTTTCCCAAATCACACTAGAGTGTATCGTGTCTTGGTGATTCTATACTCTTTGACGTTACTTTGAATATTGGGTCTGAAAAAGAGTGAAGGTTTGACTTCAAACAACATCATCACTATTTGATTGTAAACAATGTTGTATTTTTATACTAATTGGCTAATTATATGATTCAACTATTTGGAATTTGCAAACATTACTTTTCTGAAATTATATTATTGAGGAGAAAGTCTGAATGTGCGGATATAAAACCAACTTTACCTCAATGGTCTTGGGGAAATATCATTCCTGCACCTGCTGGCCTGTCAACAACTACGCTGGGCAAAGTGTGTGTCTCTAGAGTTTTCTAATGGTGAATGACATCATCTAGTGTTATATGAGGTTGTCTTTCATCATCAGGGGGTCATCTATCCAGTGCGCGTTCATCACTTAAGGAGGCAAGGCTTTGGATGGCAGGGGAGGGACGTAAATTTTCAAAATTATGTTAACGTTAGCATTCTCACAGATCACCTACTACACCTTTAATTGTTTTCACAAATTGAAGTGGATTAAACATAAAACAATTATGTTGCCCAAAAAACAAAACTTAAGAATTGTGTTGGTTAAATAAGTAGTTTAAACAAGCAGCAACAGAATTTTTTTTTGTGTACACGAACATGATCCTGGATGTTTTCATCTGTAATCAAGAATACCATAACACTACTGCTTCCATTGTGATCTGGAAACCCTCACTTCAAAATCGATCTTTTTTATACAGATAAAGTCAGAATTATTAGCCCCCCTGAATTATTCGCCGCCCTGTTTATGTTTTTCCCCAATTTCTGTTTAACAGAGAGAAGATTTTTTCAACATATTTCTAAACATAAAAGTTTTAATAACTCATTTCTAATAACTGATTTATTTTATCTTTGCCATGATGAGAGTAAATATTATTTTACTAGATATTTCTCAAGACACTTCTATACAGCTTAAAGTGATATTTAAAGGCTTAACTAGGTTAATTAGGTTAACTAGGCAGGTTAGAGTAATTAGACAAGTTATTGTATAACAGTGGTTTGTTCTGTAGATAAACATATATATATATATATATATATATATATATATATATATATATATATATATATATATATATATATATATATATATATATATATATATATATATATATATATATATATATATATATATATAAATAGTTGCGTGTGTTTGTTTGAAAAAAATATTCAAATGGGGGCCAATAATTCTGACTTCAACTATATATATTACTTCATGGCATATTAAAGTCACACTTTTATCCTCATCAATGAGCAGCGGTCCTTCTGCATGCAAAATGTATTAAAACATATTGGGATATAATTTTAAAATGTTTTCTGGCAAAAATATGTTTGGTTACTGTGAGTAATGTATTATTTCACCCTGTATACATTTTTTTTAAATGTACTTCAGTGTCAATGAAATAAATGTCCTACCTCTGAACAGAATGTGGATGGAGGTATGAAGTAACCATTACAATAAGTGCTATTTACAAGAAATGCATTTGGAAATATTTTAGATTTACAGAAACACTTATGGTCAGATAAACAAATATACCAGTGATTATTTGAATCCATTACAGCAGTAAAGAGGTTTGTATGTGTGTATTTCTTTAATTTAAAATATGTTTTAAATTTGCTAATATTACACATGAATCTATTTTCTTCAGAAAATAATTAGACAAATAATTTAAAAAATGGGCAAAACTTTTTTGTAGAAAATGTGTGAATACGTATTTTTCAAAAATGTTTCAGCAAATATATTTGAAAAAACAATTCTGTATTTTACTTTCAGAGTTTGCAACATTTTTTAAAATTGCTGAAATAAATCAAAAGACAGAGAGGACTGGACTCACTGGGTGGAGGTATGTAGCATATCGCTCCTGATAGCCGCATGTCACATTCATTCTCTTTCCAGCGTCCATTGGCATCCATAGACACGCAGCCTCCATCTCCCACCGGCCCTTCAAGGTAATAATTTGACTCTTCCCAATGAGTGAACCATCCCTCACTGCCGTCAGACCACTGGTGGGATATACCATCCTATGGAGGCAGAGGGCGCTCTTTTTTAATAAATATATTGTATAATAATTAACAACATTTTACCTAAAATACTTGATAGATTTAGACATATAATTTTATTAATAAATTTTTTTCATAATCATTATCACCATTATTATCATATAAATTATTTATATAAAACGATTCAAATTTTGTATTATAATTTACAAAATGTGATAAATTATTTGGTGACTAAACATAATTTCATTAACAATGCATTATTCTTATAACTTAGTACATATAATTATATTATAACAAATTATTTATAAAAAATTCATTGTTGTATAATAATACACAAAATGTTACATAAGTATTCGATATATTTACACATAATTTATTCATAACTTTAACATAATGACTTTTTTACTATTAATTATCATATAAATGATGTACATAAAACAATAAAAATATTGTATTATAATTTACAAAATGTGATAAATTAATTGATGACTAAACATATAATTGAATTAACAATGCATTATTTTTTAATATAGTACACATAAGTATATTACCATAAATATTTAGACATTTACACACAGTTTTATGCAAAATTTACATTTACTCACACAAAATGTTATAATGTAAATATAATCAGTTGAAGTCAGAATTATTAGCCTCCCTGAATTATTAGCCCCTTGTTAATGTTTTTCCCCAATTTCTGTTTAAAGAAGAGAAGATTTTTTCAACACATTTCTAAACATAATAGTTTTAATAACTCATTTTTAATAACTGATTTATTTTCTCTTTGCCATGATGACAGTAAATAACATTTTACTAGATATTTTTCAAGACGCTTCTATACAGCTTAAGGTGACATTTAAAGGTTTAACTAGATTAATTAGGTTAACTAGGCAGGTTAGGGTAATTAGGCAAGTTATTGTATATCAATGGTTTGTTCTGTAGACTAGCGAAAAAATATAGCTTAAAGAGGCAAATAATTTTGACCTTAAAATAGTTTTAATTCTGCTTGAATTCTAGCCAAAATAAAACAAATAAGACTTTGACCAGAAGAAAAAACATTATCAGACATACTGTGGACATTTCCTTGCTCTGTTAAACATCATTCGGAAAAAATTTAAAAAAGAAAAAAAAAAATCAAAGGGAGGCTAATAATTATGACTTCAACTGTATGTTAACAATACACCTGTAAAACACGAACTTCCCTGTGTCCTTACGTCTGTGCTGTATAAGCCGATCCAATGTGGGGCATCCAGTCTGTTGATCAGAAAGGTCAGATAAGCCTGCTGAAACGGGTCTGTGATGCTCACGAGTTTTGCCCCCTTCACCAAACACCTTTCCTGGGCCTCGTACCAGCTCATGTTGCCATGGGCGACCAGATAAGTGTGGTTCTTAAACTCAGATGTGTCCAGAGAGGATGCGGTGTGATAGGAGTGAGTGGGACGCTTGGTGGTGTCTGAGATAAAAAAAGATGATGCAGCAATAAATAAAACCATGATAAGTAGTTCCACATTATGGACAAGAAGCATTTTTGGAATAATATTTTTAAAATGATGAACAAAAAAATTTAACTGCAAAGTCAATTATTCAAAATGCCACGGGTAAATCTGTCTGGTCACTTGTCTAAAATACACAATATTTAAACTATATTTGGGGACAAAAAAAATATTATCAGACATACTGTGAAAATGTCCTTCCTCTGTTAAACATATTTTGGGAAATATTTAAAAAAGAAAAGAAAATTCAAATGGGGGCTAATAATTAATAATTCTGCCTCAACTGTATATATTGGATATAATATATGTATATGTATTATAAATATTTCTTATGTATGTGACACACACACATAGATAAAAACAAAACTATACAAAACAATTTTGTTGCATATATAGATATTATAGATATTTAAATTGCTATATATTTAGTATCATATATATACAGGGCTTGACATTAACTCTGTTGATCACCACTGTGGCTAGTAGTTTTTCAACATTACTAGCCACTCAGCATTTTCACTAGCCACAATATAGTTGTTAGGAAAATATATTTTCTTTGCATAAATTTAACTTTGGCATCCTAAAATTATTTGATTTAGATTTTGAGTTATGTCCACATGCTTCCTCATTGATTTCACTTATATGTGTGATGTGACCTTGCTCAATGAGGATGAGTATTGCAATTAGTTTTATTTTACATGACTTTTTAGGGCTCAACACTAAGGATTTACCAATTTTCTCTCTAGCCACACCAAACTAAATTTTTCCTTGACAATTTTTTTTATATTGTCAAAACAAGCAAAATGTAGCAACATACATAGACTTTTAATTCAACAAAAGTGTTCTTAAAAAACAATTGATATTATTATTTTCATGTATCTAAAACTATACACAGTAGTCTGTACTGGCTAAAGGTCCCAGATCACCAGTTAACTATACATAAATGGAGAGTTCATCTCCTATTAAGGCAATGTTATTGTAAAGGATGATAATTAAACCATATTAATGAAAACAACTATAAGCAAAGGAAAACGTGAAAAACATTCCATGTTCGATAATGAATAGATGATCAGACGCACACGGTTAACGTTAGACAGATCAAGAATGTTTCAAAGAATGTTTAAAGTAAAAATCGCCAACTGCTGTTACTTACAAGATATCTCAAGCTCTTAAAAGCAGCAGGACTGTGGACTGTGGTAGCAAGTCTATTTAAAAGAGCACAGATCGCACCTGTTGCGGTTTCAGGAGAGGTTTCTTCGTGCAAGGAAACGGGACACAGGAGCTTTTAAGCACTCGTGAGCATCACATCAGATGAGCGCATGATACTACAGCCCTCGTCAGTGAGCCAGGATCGCCTGTCTCACTCTGCACCTGATCATCCTTTCATTCGGTGTTCACCAGCTTTCTTTTGCTTGCCCGAACACTTATCAGTTGTGCTGCTTGACAAACGGTCTTAAACTAAAATTCTAATCTTTAGTGAAAAAACAGCACTAGCAACTAAAAAATTATTTTCAACCAGCCAAAGTAGTTCGTGGGAGTGGCTCTCTCTCTCGCCACAGCTGAAATCTACCTGCATTTGACGTGTGTTAATGTCAAGCCCTGTACACATTTATCTTTTATCAAATATTTGCATGCATGTGTGTATATACATAATAAAAATATACAATGCACACACAAATCTATCATGTCAAAATAAACTCTTATTTTGGGTGTGATTAATCTTTGCCCAGCAATGATATACTGTATATATGTTTGTTAAACAATTTATTTATTTATTTACTTTCCTCAAATAATTTGACTTACCTTGTGATTTCTGGCAGACAAAGCCATATATCTTTTCTGTACAGACGTCATCTTGCCAAATCCCTGTCAAACGGAAGTTGTGGCTGTTGGACAGGAAAGTGCAATGAGGTACTTCAGGAGATCTATAATTAATCCTCTGTAGATACACAAATACACAAAAATAGTTTTAAAATAATTTGTTGAAATTAAGTGATATTTCAAATATTGCTAAATCCTACAGATGCATCAATCGAAATCTTTTTTCTCTCCAAAAACACAACTGGCAACCGGATGACTGTCTTGTTTTAATTGGCTGATCTCTGCTCTAGATTATGAACTAAACTACAATCATTTTTTTAGTACAAAGTGTTTAGTATAGAGCGCAGAGAAGCTGAAGATGCAGCACAGATGTACACACTGACACACAGAAGTTCAGATGATACAGCAATACATGAGATATTCTGCATTAACTTCAACAAATTGAACAAATATTGACCTTTGGTCATTTTACATTGTACTTTTACGATTCTGTCATGTCTTTGGTTGAAGGTTTTATTAAAGTATCTATAATGGAAACAAAGTGTTTTTTAGAGAAGTTAAGGTGGTATTTCATTCAAGTATAACGAATATTAAACACATAAATAAATAACGCTTCATTACTGCTGTTCTTCTTTACTCCACACACACAGGAAAGGAGGGAATTAGCATTTTTATTATTTATTTTAACTGTCCAGTGCATTTGTTGTTTTATAAAGGTTTGTTTTATGCAACATAATTTCACCAACTAATGTTAAATCATTAATATCTTTTATTTATATTTAGAAATCAGACCATCTAAATTATATATATATATACTGTAGAGCGAATCCAACTATTTAAAACTAAATATCATAATCAGTTTAATTATTTGTGAATTTTTAATTGGCTTTTTAAATGTACTGTATAAACCTCTAAAAGTACAAATATATATATATATATATATATATATATATATATATATATATATATATATATATATATATATATATATAAAATATCAGATATACTTTTTACATTTTTTTAGGTTGTTTATAGTTTGTTTGGCAGTACATTGAATTTAACAAACCAAAGATTAATAGAATAATGGCACCCTGTAGTTGCAAAACTTCTACCTTCCTTTAGCATGTGCAGAAGCCCAATTTTTTGTGCGATGGTTAGCATCTTCCTCAGATTTTTTGGTGCTGCTGCAGGTACCTTTGACAGTGCAGAACGTTTCGTCGACATTATGGGGTTTGTTAGGGAAAAAACTTGCAAGCATACAGTACAGCACTTCAGAGTCACATTGCTAGCGATCGAAGATTTATGTAAATTTGGCAAGCTGAAAGTATTCTGTACTGTACAGGAGACACATGGTCTATGGTCTACAACCAATCAGAATGCAGAACACAATACGCTGTAAAAAAAAGCATGTCAAATTGCACAAAAAAAAATCTGTGAAACTGTGAGGGAAACTGCGTTATAGTGAGGGACCACTGTCTTTTAATTTTTTTCCCGTTAATTTTCTATAGGATAAACTATGTAGTTGGATTTAAAAGGAACATAACATAACTTTCTGTGTTTGCTCAAGTGGCAAGTATTATTGAAGTAACTATTTAAAAAAATCGAAATAAAAATGTTAGGTGAAAATGGTCCAAATTAAGTGCTTAGTGATGCACATTACAACTCAAAAATTGAGCTTTGACATGTATTTACAGGAGAAAATGTACAAAATAATTAATGGTACATGATCTTTACTTACTGTAATATTCAAATGATTTTTGGAAAAATCATTCTAACCCATACAATGTATTTTACCATAACCTTAACATTTTAATAATGCAACATAAGACTAGTTTTGTGATCACAAATGAGAAACTATATCAGAAATTGGTTTATGCAGTTGAAACCAGAATTATTAGCCTCCCTGAATTATTAGCCCTCCTGTATATTTTTCCCCAATTTAACAGAGAGAAGATTTTCAACACATTTCTAAACACAATACTTTTAATAACTCATTTCTAATAATTTCTAATAATTTATTTTATCATTGCCATGATGACAGTACATAATATTTTACTAGATATTTTTCAACATACTAGTATTCAGCTTAAATTGACATTTAAAAGGCTTAACTGGGTTAACTAGACAAATTTTTGTATAACGATGGTTTGTTCTGTAGACAATTAAATAAAACTATAGCTTAAAGAAGATAACAATATTGACCATAAAATGTTTGTTAAAAAAATTTAAATTGCTTTTATTGCAGCTGAAATAAAACAAATAAGACTTTCTCCAGAAGAAAAAATATTAAAGGAAATACTGTGAAAAATTCCTTGCTCTGTTAAACATCATTTGGGAAATATTTGAAAAAGAAAAGAAAAATTCACAGGAGGGCGAATCATTTTGACTTTAACTGTATATATTTAACCTTTTTTTTAAAAGTCAGTAGTCTGAATCAGCCATGAAAAATAAAGATGGGAGCATCACTTCTAATTGCCAAGTTTTTGTACCTCCCAGTTATTGTAGACGATCAGCTTCCCGTTGCTCCATTTGTTAGAAAAACGTCCTCGTGCACCAATCCAAACCCCCGCTGACGAGCCACGAAGCATCATGACGATGTAGGCTTCAACCCAAAAAAATAAAAACACAAATATCAACATACAACAACACTGGAAGCTGTATAAATGAACATGTAACCTGTACCTTGTTCGATCTCATCATCGATGGACACCAGAGAGCCCTGATTGGACGAGCACACAGACTGAGCCTCCTGCCAGCTTTTCCCCTTTTCTGGACGGTCCGGGAGATAGACATACAGACACTGCCAACCAAATCACAAAAAAGCTACTCTCAATTTTACAATAAAACAGGATAACTCAAATGGTAAATAAAAGAATTCCTGAAAATTATATTTGAGGCAAATTGATAGAAATGAATTCTGGTGAGAGAGAGTTTTGAATTCATTGCCATATCAGCTTCTCTGGCTATTTCATAGTTAAAAAAACATCGAATTTAACTTTTCTATAAAAAAGCAAACAATTAAAAGACATCATCAGCAATAAATAATACATAAGATAAAAAAAGGTTAAGGTTTTCTTTTGATAAAAAAGATTGTGAAAGATTCACATTTGAAAATATTTCCTTTAAAGTTTCTCCAGATAAAACTCATGTCAGATAGCATGAAAAATAGGGCATTTCAAAAGTATATGTTTACTAATTATGGTGTGCTATTATTATTAATGTTAAGATTTATTCTTCAAGCGAATGTTGGTCAGTTGATGTTTTTTATTATCCTGTTAAAAAAATAAATGTTAAATTAGCTGACACTTGTAATAAAAATAAAAGCATAAGTTAGAACAATATTGGAAGCTAATTCATAACAACTTTTCTGTTTCTTAATATTCTGTATAATTTGGTTTGCAAAACAGTTTTATTATAATTACATATAAGTAATACAACTGTTTTGCACTTTCTAATGAATTACAATTCTAAAATAAAAAATTATCAATTAAAACTTTTTCTTACAAAATAAAATTGTTATATTATGTATACTGTGTGCTGAAAATAATTTTAACTGCATTTTTTTGTAGGAAATCGCAATTAAATTACAATTCTTGTATTATTTTTTCATTGAAAAACATTTCCTGCTTTTTCAGCTTTACAACAATTCTCAATACTACTGCTCAGCAAAATTGTACAAATCATTTTAACAGTAAATAATTTTAAGAACATTTGATAATGGATTGAATGACTTATTCATTCATAAATTGATTGATGGATTTATTTATTTATTCATTCATTCATAAATTGATTGATTGGTTGATGGATTCATTTAATTATTCAATCATATGAAAAGAACATTCTCTCTGAGCATCACTGATATAAAGTAATCAACATTTAAAGTAGATATTATTTAAAATTGTCCTAAGATAAGAAGTAGTGTTTTTGGACAATTTTGTTGAAAAGTTTTTCAACCACTTTTGACTAATGCAGATTAAACTCCTAAAAGCATTCTGTAGTGCATGTGAACCTTGTGTCCATAGTAAAGCCAGTTCTCTGGGCAGCTGCCAATATAGTAAGGCTCATGTGGATCCTCCACCACAGACACCGTTCTGCGTTTGCACACAT
>NC_079445.1:16739023-16832374 GCF_903798145.1 Danio aesculapii
ATTTACGTATATTTAACACTTAAAAATTATTTGTAATGTTATCCAATGTTGTTTTGTGGCTATTTTCTTCTTCCAAGAATCTGTTCAGGCACTGGTACCATTTTAAAAGTATCGATTTGGAACCAAACCCTACTCTCGAAACTTGTAGTGTGTATTTGACTAATAAAAATCATCAATGCTTTCTGAATTTATTACTTCCCTTTGAATGGTAGTCTATACAGCATAAATGAAGTTACCTTAGTAATGCGTCCTTTGATAAAGTCCAGTTCTTCACTAGAGTGGACAGAGAGCAGATCAGCGCCCATCATCTTGCAGGCGAAAGAAACAGACTGCCAGGGAAACTGCTTACTGGCAAAGTAATATTCAGCTCCACGGAAAAACACCCATGGTGCATGTTCTGCAGCATAAACACACAGCACTTTCACTAACATTATTATTGAAGATACAGTCTCTATCGGCTTAACTTGTGACATATAGAAAACCAACCCTGTACTAATGGAGAAAACTATATCTTAGCAGCCAATTATTTACATTTACATTAAGTCATTTAGCAGACGCTTTTGTCCAAAGTGACTTACAGTTGATGAGGTATTCAGCGATTCAACAAGAAGGGGCAATACATACAAGAAGTGCTAGTTATTAAAAGTAGCTTGTTTGTGCAAGTGCAGAGAGAGAGAAAGTGCTTCTCTAGGTGGTTTTGGTATTATTCACCAGTGTTCAGATGGGTTTTTAGTTGTCGTATGAAGGATATCAGTGCATCTGCAGTCCGAGTGGGAATGGGAAGATCATTCCCCCACCGTGGAACATTGAATGAAAAGGTTTAGGAAAAAGGTTTTTTTCTGCTGAGAATTTTGCTCAAAATCTGCGGATTTCTGCGGAATTATTTTGGGAGTATCAAAACTAAAACCTTAATATGTGAAATAAAAAATTATTTATTTGTCACTTTTATTTAATGTTTAAAATGCAAATCCAATTATATCCACTTTATTTGGTAAACAACGCAAGTGTCTCATATGATTAATCTACTAAAAGGCAGAAAATATTACAGTACAAACTGCATTGTACATAAATCAGATGAACATTTTCATATTAGTCAATAATATTACTGTAATTAATTTAAAAACTGAATAAATATAGATTTACACACATTTACTCAAGTAAATAAACAGAATTAATTATGGGCTAAAAATCTGCAGAAAATCTGTGTGGGCATCGTGTGGGCCTACTCATAACCTCTCTGCGATGGCACCACAAGGCAGTGCTCACACTCCGACCTGAGGCTCTTGGAGGGAATGTAGATCTTTAGGAGAGGGTGTAGTGCCAGTGGCTGTCCATTAATGACCACTATTAAGTCACTGTTTGGTGAGGTAACTATAGTACAGGCTCTTGCTGCATCTCAGAGACATCAATATTTAAGTTAATTAAAAGATGATTCACTGTCTGAATCATAATCATGATTTTATTTGTATTACAGCACAGTGCACACTATGTGCATACAGGGCTCTCGAATCTCACTTATTCAGAATGAGACACACATATTTCAATCATATCACTTGAGCTTTTAACTTAAAAGGCACACTAACCACAATCACTTTTATAAGGGGTTTAAACACAGTTGTGCAGCAACAGTGAGTGAATATAGCCAGCCTCTAATAGTAAAAATTAACACTTTTTTTTGATAATCACACTTGATAAAAACATTCTACCTTTGTACATGTCATCAGAGAGGGGGAGGCCCCACCCATTAGTAATGATCTCTCCCTCATACTGCTGATGCAGGCATTTGTAGCTCTGCCCTTTTTTGAAACATTTTGAAACAATCTTATTTGAAATAAAAGTGACAGTCACCAAAACGGCTCTATTTGGATCAAAGCATAAAAGGTCCAGTTTCAAAGAGTTATAAAATATTATTTCTGGGTTATTTTAAGCTGAAAATTCACATACACACTCTGGACATTAGAGACGTATCTTACATCTTGTAAAAAGGGGCATAATAGGTCCCCTTTAAATTAGAGGTTTGGCAACATTTAAATGACAGCATCCCAGTGCGACTAAAAGACGTATAAAGCAACCCATTAGTGCGAGTTATTTATATGTCAACTGATATACAGGTAGTGCAAAATAAAAATAAATAAATCTCTGACTGCATGTTGAAATAAACAAAACAACTTAATAGTGTAATTAATCATCTTGGAAAAACAAGTTGGGTTTACTTTCACTGTATAAAATGGTTAAATTTATTTAGTAGTATTATTATAAAAGTCTTGTAATTGTAAATAAATGTTGTTAAATTTGATTGGACAGTTAGCAAGATTCTTGAGAGTTTTTTTCTTTAGTGTTTTATATCCTAAGAAAAGCAAATTCCGAAATTTTTTCTAAATTTAAGAGCACATAACTTTTGGTAGAACTGTACTTACGGTCGCTGTACCAGTATGGCTTAACCAACTCCACACCTGTGGAAATAAAAAAAATGAAACGGCTACATTTCTGTGCATTTTTATGGATATTTGTCTTGCTTAAAATACCAACGTGTTGTTTTAGCAAACAAACAGACTTCACAAACCTCGAGGCACTTTGCAAATCCATTCATATTTGGAATCACAGGAGTGAGGAATGAGAGTGTTTGTGAGGTCACTGTACACAGCACACATGTGAGAGTCTGCTTCATTCATATCCTCAATGAACGATGTCACCACCTGCAGGACGGGATGAAAAAGACAATTACTTAAAGGGCCATGAAACCCCCCTCTTTCAGTTCAAGTTTATGTCAGAATTTAAAAAAAAAAATGCTTCATGATGGTTGTGGAGCGCTGCGAGCAGAGTGAGGAGTGGGCGTGGCCGGCAGAGCAGGGGAAAAAGAGGGGCTTTTTTCAGTTGGCTCACCAGCTCAAGATAAATAAAAAACAATACAAAAATGTGAGGAGACACATGATTTTATAGTTTAAACTGCAAAGAAAAAAACAGTATCTTAATGCGGTTACATATACGATAGATAGGCTATTCATAATTTCATATAATATATAACCACAATTTGTTATATTATTATAAAGATAATCATGCTTATATAAAAGAGGAGGACTTCTCTCCTCCTGAATCCCCGGGTCTGAATGGAGATAACATGTATAGCAGTACAGCAGGTCTTTTTCCCTATCTATTCCAACTATTAGCCCTGCTGGTAATCTAAAGAATATTAAACATGTGCGAACACAGCAGCATACTGTAGATATAGAAGAGACGATGTGTCTGAATAGTAATGACCTCAACTAATAAAAGACAAAGTCCGCCATTCTCCAATTCTCGTGCAGCTTTCCCGTCAAAAATGCTTCCTGCATTTTTGGTGTCCCTGACAGCATCGCGGAAAAGCCATGCAACAAACTCCATGGATCATGGAAATAAACACATGCAAGCCTTCATAAACATCTAAATACTGTGTGCCATGCGCTCTCTCATAGCTTGGCGGGTCTGTGGTCTGTCCATATTAGTCTGTCATCTCAATGCACCTCATGAATATTAAGAAGCAGGGTCATAGGATAAAGCCAGGTTTATACTTCTGCGTCAAGTGATCGGTGTGACCCACGGCGAATGCAACTCGCGTGGCTCTCGGACCCGCCCACACTCGTCAGCGCTACCAAGCCGACCAATCACAGTGCTTGCGCTGCGTGCCATTGCGACGTGTAGTTACTGGTAGTTCGCTTGCAGTGTGAGTGCAAAGCGCGCGTGAGCCTGAAACTGAAGACGAGACTTGACTTTTAAGGGACTGTTTAATGTAGATTTATTAATCATTCTTACTGTTCAATGAACGCAAACTGTCATAGATTATTAAAGACTCAAACCCCTCACTGCACGTCAGCTGCACCTTTAGCAAACCTCCTAATTCCTGCAGCACGAGGACTTTATGATTATTTATGAGCGTCAAAAGTGGCTGATCTGTTTGGCTAAATATTTGACTGCGTGTCACTGCATCCCAAACGACTAAAATTATATAACGATATAAAGAAATCTCCAGTGCTGAGCGAGAGTGTTTCTTAAACTGAACAGCGCATCATCTATGATGTAAGCATGCTCAGGCCCAAATGCAATGTGAGTGCGGGCCATCAGGGTAGACGAGAGGGGGAACAAGCGTGCTTTGGCCCGGATCAAGGCAAGGTTTCTATCCTCTGTAAATATTTACCGGTGTGCCATCTGACCACTCCCAGGCTCCATCAGAAGAAGGGTTTCTCTTAGTAAAGCCGACCCAAAACCAGCGACCCTCTGTACTGAAAAGAGACAAAATGAAAAGCAAAGAGAAAAATGAATAAATAAACAAATATAAACAATTGAGCATTACTAAAAAGACAACAACAGCAAATAACCATAAAAAATTACAAAAATTATTATTTAGAAAATTATGATAAATGGGACGACAGTGTAGAAAAAAGTACATTCATACTTATAAACAAAAGTGTACACCCACTAAAAATCAATGAGTATTGTAGTATAGTATTAGTATATATAGAAGTATTATACAACATTTTATATCTTCTTTGCCACTGTTTGTTACAATTTGTTATATCATTATGAAGATAATTATGCTTATATAAACACTATAAAAGAGAAGGACTTCTCTCCTCCTGAATCCCCGGGTCTGAATGGAAACAACATGGATAGCAGTACAGCAGGTCTCTTTCCCTATCTATTCCAACCATTAGCCCTGCCGGTAATCAAGAGGATTTTAAACATGTGTGAACACAGCAGCATGGATATAGGCAATCTGTATTATACTACATTTTATATCTTTATTCTTTGCCATTGTTTTTAAAATCAATTAAAATCAAAAGTTTAACCCATTTGTCAGCAAGAGGTTTTAATCATTTAAAATAAAACAATTTGTTTGATATTTTGATATACAGTGCATCTGGGAAGTATTCATAGCGCTTCACTTTTTCCAAATTTTATGTTACCTTATTCCAAAATTTATTTTCTCAAAATTCTACATACAATACCCCATAATGACAATGTGAAAAAACATTTCCTTTTCAAAGGAATTGTCTGTAAACCTCCAAGACAGAATTGTCTTGAGGCACAAGGCTGGGGAAGGTTGCAGAGAAATTTCTACTGCTCTGAAAGTTCCAAAGAGCACAGTGGCCTCCATCATCCATAAGTGGAAGATGTTTGGAACCACCAGGACTCTTCCTAAAGCTGGCCAGCCATCTAAGCTGAGTGATCGGGGGGAAAAGCCTTAGTCAGGGAGGAGATCAATAACCCAATGGTCACTCTGTCTGAGCTCCAGCGTTCTTCTGTGGAGAGAAGAAAACCTTACAGAAGGACAACCATCTGTGCAGCAATTCACCAATCAGGCCTGTATGGTAGAGTGGCCAGACGGAAGCCACTCCCTGCCTGGAATTTGCCAAAAGGCATCTGAAGGACTCTCAGACCATAAAAAACTAAATTCTTTGGTCTGATGAGACTTAACGTTTGGAGAAAACCAGGCACAGCTCATCACCAAGCTAATACCATCCCTACAGTGGTGGCAGCATCATGCTGTGGGGATGTTTTTAGCAGCAGGAACTGGAAGACTAGTCAAAATAGAGGGAAAGATGAATGCAGCATGAATGTATAGAGACATCCTGAATGAAAACCTGCTTTAGAGTGCTCTTGACCTCAGACTGGGGCGACGGTTCATCTTCCAGCAGGACAATAACCCAAAGCACACTGCCAAAATATCAGTGGAATGGCTTCTCAGGTGAGATCTGAAAATGGCTGTACACTGTCGCTTCCCATCCAACCTGATAGAGCTTGAGAGGTACTACAAAGAGGAATGGGCAAAAATTCCCCAAAACAGGTGTTCCAATCTTGTGGCATCATATTCATAAAGACTTGAGGCTATAATTGCTGCCAAAGGTGCATCAACAAAGTATTGAGCAAAGGCTGTGAATACTTATGTACATGAGACTTTTCAGGTTTTTTATTTTTGATAAATTTGCAACAATTATATATCTTTTTTTACATTATCATTATGGAGTATTGTGCGTAGAATTTTGAGCAAATAAATGAATTAAATCCATTTTCGAATAAGGCTGTAACATGAAAAAGTGAAGTGATATGAATACTTTCCGGATGCACTGTATGAATGCCCGTTTGTAGTAGGTCAGAATAATATGTTGTTTCACCCATATTCAATTGTTTTCATTACATTTATGAAATGGCCATTAATGTATATTAAAAAACCCAAAAGGTAACAAAATAATTGATGCAGGCAAACAGAGAAAAGAGAGAAAGCCAAACCAGAGTAGAACAAAATAGAAACAGCATGTATGCCTGGTCACTTAAATGGTGGGCTTGAAAAACCAGCATACTGGGCTTGAAAAGGATGTATAAACCAACTAGAAAAACTTTAAACATTTTTTCTAGTTGGTTTATACATGATTTTCATATTGTTTTTTCAAGCCCACCATTTAAGTAATGTATAAACCAATTAGAAAAACTTGTAAACCAACCTTTGGAACATCACAGAGAGGATGTTTTTGACGAAAGCTTGATCTTCATAGTGATGGAAACTGGCCAGATCAGCACCCAAAGCTCGGCAGAAGAACTCAGCCTCGGTCCAAGTGCGCTGCATCAGGATCTTTTCACTGTGATACACCTGAACAGACATGAACGACAGTAAATATCAAGTAAATCATATCTCATAAAACAATATTATAACATATAGTGACTCCCTGTAATGTTATATGATTATACACAACCTTGTAACAGTGAGACAGGCCACTGCGGCTCTCCCATCCAGTTGGACAGGCTGCATTCATATCTATGTGTGGTGCAGGCTTCAGAGTGTCATGATCTCCACTCACTTCCTGTTTGCAAACAGCCAGAGCCTTAAAAGTGTGACAGTTTTTTACCTCCCAGTGACCCAGAGCTCGACTGCCAGACATCACCACACACGCACCTAAACTCACTGCAGGGAAACAGAAACACTGGATTACAAGTCTGCCTAAACCGAAAGTTGCTGAGACTTATTTCAGTATGCTAATATACTTCCAAATGAAACAGAATATTGAGCAAGGGGGTGGAGTTTTCTTTTTGTGCATCCTTCTGTTTTAGCAAACTAACAGTAAGAGAGGCGCGGATAAAAACATTGTGGCTGAAGCTGTCAAACTGACATCAACAGAGAAGGATCGACACTCCAAACTTAAATGGTCAGACTTGATTGAAGATTACCAAAACCAACTTCTTTTTTTTTTATCAGTGGATTAACTTGCATGGATTAACTGTTCATCTAAAGAATAACAATGTGCGCTGAAAATAAATATTGTAGATTTTGATTTCATATGGACTTTAAGGAAGAGCTATTATGATAGTTTAAAGTGCCACTGTTAAACTATTATAATAAATTGGTCCTAAATTGGTTTTGAGGTGTCCAAAAAGAGGTTTATGTCTATCAAAGGTCCAAAAACACTCGTTTGTGCAGTTGAAAGGAACGCAGAAGCACAGTGAAGAGAGACAGACAAAACACAAGCTGTCCAGCTGATGGCGCTAATGCACCAAAACAATGCACCTCAAAATAGAAAAAGAGGGATTGGGTTTGCCAGAAACTATACAAAAAGTGTTTTGAACAGTTTTAAATATGAATATTTTTCTAACAAAACACATCAATTTACTAAAGGGTCCTTTATGAGAGATTTAGCATGGTAATGAATATGTATGCTATATGGTAATGCTGGCATATTTGTCTGCAGAGATGTAAGTAAAAGTACAAGTGCTCCATCAAAAAGTGACTTGAGTAGAAGTTAAGTGGAAGTATTAAAGTATTCAACATTTTTTGTACTTAGGTACTGCTAGTAGTTTATTTCAAAATTTACTACTCAAGTACTGAAAGTAAAAGTACAAGTATTGTGCAATGTAGTTATTAAAGAAAGCAGTCAAAAGACATCATATTGTTTTGTTTATTTTAAATATCTTTTTTGGGGGCACGTGATTAAGCAGAAAGAAAAGAAACATGGCTTACGATACTGTTTTTCTCTGCTTTCCATACATAATTAGATTTTCTTCACAACACAATATTTTTTTAAATAAAATCTATAAATATATTTATATATTATTTGTAATACAATTTTGTTCTTTAATACAGCAGTAAGATATATGAACTGTACCCTTAATTTTACCTGCTCAAAGAAAACACTTTCTGAGTGTATCAAACAAAACTCCAATACATGCAAAGAAGACAGCATGAGCATTTATAGCAAATAAACTAATGTAAATATTATCCCGCTTGCTTTTTGAGCGCTGACAGGCGAAGTCTCCTCCTATGATTGGTTATTGTCTTCACCTTCTCAACAGAAAGGGCTGTGATCGGCTTTAGAAATGAAACACTGTTCACCGATGGCAGGAAGAACAGCTGCGGTTACATGCACAGGTTATCCATAATAGACACAGTGGAGAAAACTTGCACCTCGTGTCAGGATCCACAAGTATTGCTTTAACAGCCAAGAGGAGAGGTAAAGTTACAGTACCTCACAAATGCCAGCGGGTCAAACGTCCAAAGAGAGAGAGAGAGAAAGAGAGAGAGGCAGAGACTTTACAGCATTTCTCCATAGTAGTGAAATAGCAGCACGTGTGCTGTGCCGCCTTCATTGTAGTAAGACCGTTATTTACTTGCCCTTGCCTCCTTCGCCATAGTTTTCTACTGCGACATTGCGCATAGGAGATAAATTACATCAGTACATAATAACCGGTTATGATCTATTACTGAACCGATATCAATAATTTTGATACCCCTAGTACCGAGTAACGATGCAGCACATAAAAAAATCCATCAGAATAAAAGTATTAAACTCATCGAAAATATGTACTGAAGTAAAAGTGGAAGTAGGAGAAAAAACAATAATCCAGTAGAGTACAGATACAGCCTTTTAGTACTTAAGTACGGTAGTGAAGTAGTTCTACTTCATTACTATACATCTCTGTTTGTCTGAAAAAATAACACACTGCAGCTACAAACATAGCATACAGATACAGTAGAAGATCTATATACAGGTGGAGCTGGGGTGGAGTCTCCGAAAATGGGCTGCAAATGTAATGTAAACGACACTTAGGTACAACCTCAATTCAGAAAAAAGTTGAGTTAGTGTGAAAAATGCTAATAAAAAAGAAAGTAGTGATTTCCAAATTTACTTTGACTTGTATTTTATTGCAGACTTTATGAACACAAAATACAGCAGCAGTTTAGAGCTAATAATCAGGTAAAGTGGTTATATAATGATGTGATTTGAAGCAGGTGATGTCAACAGGTGATTATAATTATAATTTGGTACAAAAGCAGCATCCAAAAAAAAGGTCTAGTCCTTTAGGAGCAAAGATGGGCAGAGGATTGCCAGTTTGCTAACAAATATGTAAGAAAATTATTGAAATGTTTAAAAACAATATTCCTCAAAAATAGAAAGACATTTTGATATTTCACATTAAACAGTGCATAAAATCATTAAAGATTCAAGAAATCTGGAGGAATTTCAGTGGTAAAGGACAAGGGGGTAATTCTAAGCTGAACAACCATGATCTCCGATCCCTCAGGCGGAACTGCATCAAGAATCGTCATTCTTCTATAAGCAATATCACCACATGGGTAAAGGACTGGATGTGTAGTCTTTGTCAAGTACCACAATACGTAGTTACATGCGTATTATTAAGTGTTGCGAAAAGGAATAGCAATATCACAAAGTGGTAAATGCTTTACTGTTCATACTTGTTTTGTTTTTTTTATGTGTTGCAAGAATCAAAATTGTAAAACATGTTTATATTGTTGTATTGTTTGCAATGAAATACAAGTCAAAGTAAATTTGGAAATCACTTCTTTCTTTTTTTTATTGCCGTATTCCATACCGTCACAAATTTTTCTGATTTGGGGTTGTATTGAAATGTTAAAGAGCGAGCTCATTGGCTGCTGTGGTGATAGCAACCAATCACCTGTGCCATGCAATTGGAAGCAGATTAGACAGGCCTCGTCAGCCTGTTTGCCCAATAGAGATTCATGACAGATCTTTGTATTTATTCTGAATTTTGATGCTTAAAACTTTGCTAAACTTTTACATTCACTAAAAACAACTACGTTACAACTGTTCAACTGTTGTAAAGGCTTACCTGGCTGGTGTCGGTTCCAGTTGGTGTAGGTGAGGGGTGATGTTGAGCCATTCTGAGTCAGCCAGCGATACTCTTCTGTTCTATTCAGGTCTTGTAAAGCTGTCCAGTAGTATTGAGAGTCAGAGCCTCCCATTTCATTGATCAGGCTGTTTAGAAAGGCCTGCTCAAACCTGCCGCAGGAAAAAAAAAAACACAAACTCCACTTGTGATTACATGCACGTATGTTTCCTTGAGGTGTAAATATCTTAATTTATCTTGTATAAGATTATTCCAGGTTGGTTTATAAAGCTCATTAGTCCTCCAGAAGTATTACTCTAACATTTAAATGTTTTTTTTAAATATGTTTTTCTTGATTCTCATGATGTTACAGCATGATAATATTCTATATACAGTGTGTGATAGTTCAGAACAACCACTACCACCGTGTTTGATGCCGCCATGGGACAAAGGGATTAGTAAAATGTGTTTTAGGTGTAGCAGCTGTTAGCGACATTGCTGCCAGGGGGCACAAAGGGATTGGATGCGAACGGACATAAATATACAGTGGCCATAAATACCCTGCTATTTGTTTAGCAAATTTATTATCTATTATTCAACAACAATTTAAAGTACAAACTTAATCATCAATGTTTAAAGTTAATGAGTTAATGAAGTTAATGCCTGCTTAATCCTGATCAATTCCAACAAGATTCAGTAATGTTATTTTTGACATACCTGCTTTCTATAGTGACAAGAGGTGATTTGCAATAATATCCTTTCACAGCATCCTGAAATGTCTGCTCCTGATCTGTGATCTTATAACACCAGTTGTCCTTCCTTCTCCAGCCCTGCACAAGCACACAATACACAATTTACCATAAACAGATGCTGCAAGGCCTTTCTTCATTGACATACAATAAGGTGTAAATATAAAACAACATTTTACTCCGCACAGTATTGCATGGAATTCATGGGTAGAAAGTGTACCATATTACTTCCAACTGAAGGAGTAATACTAACGTTGCTAAAAGATAGCACTGTTTTATGCATTTATGGGAAAATGGCTGGTTGTTATATGAATCAACAGCTTAGACATTTGGAAGGGCATCTGCCACATAAAACATATGCCAAAGTAATTGGCGGTTCATTCCACTGTGGCGAGCCCTGATAAATTAGGGAGTAAGCTGAAGGATAGTAAATGAGTGAGTAAGCTTAGACATTAAACATTAGCATTGGATCAACCTATTATTAAGTTTACCTGGGAAAAAAAGTAAATTTTTTTGAGGAATAATTGACAATTTTGTCACAAACAGGACTGACTTCATGACACATGAAAAAAAAGAATCACGCTGTTTCTCAATTCCAAGAACGCAAAGAACACAATTGTGCTCTCGTGGAGACCGGTCTTGCCAGGTCACCTTGGTAGAACGAACTTGGGAGACGACGAGAACAGAGAATGCGCCCTGTGAGAAATAAGATTGGCCTTCACGCATTTTAACGGACACTTATTTAAACATTTATACAATGGTTTATAGTTTTTTACCCTTTTCGATATATGTATAACATGCACAAAAACCCTTCAAATATTTTTTTCACAATACAAATAAAAACAGATTTTAATACAAATTTCAGCAAATATAGTACACAATATCTACACACCTGACTCTAATGTGAGTCAAAGTTAATTTGTAAAAAGCATTTCACTCTTTTATTTTAATATTTCTGGAAAACACAGATGGCCTAATTATACAACATGTATAGAAAAAATAGAGCATTGATCTTAATATACACATTCAATTTGGGAGGCAGCTTTAGCCTTAATTCTCTGGTGGCATCTGGCTGTGTTTTCACACCTGTCCTCCATTAACCCTCAGCTCAAAAGCCTTAATGCATTGACCTTCAAATAACCTGACCCAGACTTAAACAAACAGCATCAAAACAGCAGTTGGACAGCGGATTCTGAACTGTGTAAAGTTAAACTCGATATGAAAGTGGATATTTTGAGCTGATTCTCAACTATTTTTCAAGGTTAAGATTTTAAGTTGGGCTGCACGGTGGCATGTTCGCCTCACAGCAAGAAGGTCGCTAGTTCAAGCTTCGGCTGGGTCAGTTGGTGTTTCTGTGTGGAGTTTGCATGTTCTCCCCGTGTTTGCGTGGGTTTCCTCCGGGTTCTCCAGTTTTCCCCACAAGTCCAAAGACATGTGCTATAGGTGAATTGCATAGGCTAAATTGTCCGTAGTGTATGTTTGTAAATGGTTTGCAGATGGAAGGGCATCCGCTGCGTAAAAAATATGCTGGATAAATTGGCGGTTTATTCCGCTGTGGCGACCCCAGATTAATAAAGGGACTAAGCCGAAAAGAAAATGAAATGAATGAAAGATTTTAAGTTTAGAAATTGATATGAAAGACAGTGGATTTTAGTGGATATTTTGTGCACATACACACAAAAAATAAATAAAAATCACCATATTACACACTTTTGCCTTGAGCAGAATGAAAACAATTTCAATAAACACACAATGGACAAAAGGTTGTCCTTTATGATACGTGTGGGTGTGCATTTCTGAAACTTGCCCCTTATGAAGTAGGTCATAATCGTCATGTTTGTCTCCGTTTGTTTCATAGCCAGTAAATGCAGAAAGAGAGCATCAGAAGAGATCTGAATCAGTCTGTTGTTCCCCAACTGTGACCCCCTGTCACCCTTGCTAATGGCCACTACGTCCCCCAGACACACGGCCTGTCTGCCCTTCTCACCCTCCACACAAAGCCCAGCTCAAACACAGCCCATCAAAAACACAGGAGCACAGATGGAATGAGAGTGTCGGTAATGAGCTTGTCAGGAAAAGCTGTGTTTTTGTCATAGTTAGATCCGGTTTTGAAAGACTTTCAATTAATCATTGGATTTTATTAATATTTCCTTACAATGTATTTTAAATAAGACGTGATTTGAGGAATATTTTGTTGTTTGTTGTTCATGATGAGCTTTCATTTTTAAATTTGATCTTACCCCTTGTGTATTGTTCAAATTGACTACCCTTTCGTTATGTTAATGGATGTTTCCGCCCTGTTGACTTTCATTATAATGACATTTTTTGACTGCAAAGCCATGACACCATATAATCATGCATTCTTGATTGTTGGTGGTTTTCCCTGTTGGGAAGAGTTAAAACGTAAAAATTTTACTGTAGATCATCGGTTCACACCATTTAACCCTTTAGATTTTAGATAACTTTTATATGGAGTTCTATGGAGTAAAACAGCTAATTATTGTGTGCATGCATAAATACCCAGTTAACAAACGTGTCTGGCCCAGATTTGGCATAAAGCTGGCACGGCAAGCATTCATCCGGCACTGCCATACAGCATGTGGGCCAAACATTGCCATGGTTTGGCCGAGATGGCACCGTCTTTAAGGCGGCACACAATAATTCGGCAAATGTAAAATGTCGTTTTTTTGCCCAGATGATAATAATTGATATGTGGGCCATGTAAGTTTGGCCTATTGTGACCCCCATTTAAAATACATTTTATTATTTTCAAATAAAAAAATAATTCTACCAATCAGATCACTTCAAGAAAAAGCCCAAGGCTTCATGGGTTTATCAAATTCATTGCAGTTCAGGCCCAGTTATATGTTAATAACTTGGCTGAGACTTGGACCAGATATGGTCCATGTTTGGCCATTTTTCGGCATCCAGACTTGGTCCAGTCATGTACCGTAATTCACTGTAGCATGTGGGCCAAGCAAAAGCTGTTTGTGTGGATCAGAGCTGGGCCAGAGAAATTTTGCTATGTGGGTACACTTACAATGTTTACTATATTTTTGAGAGCTGAGATGCTTGTTTTGACTTTCTCAGACATATCAAGATAAGTGCGCAAAGGTCTCTTTCACAATCTTACATACACAAACACACACACTATACTCCTAATAACTCAATATAGAAGACAGAAACTAACCTTTTGCACTGAAACTGATGATCAACAGTAAAAATTACAGTTTGTACCTCTTCCCAATAGGAAAAACCACCAACAATCAAATATGCATGATTATAGGGTGTCATGACTTTGCAATCAAAAAATGTGGTTGCAACGGAAGTCAATGATGCAAAAACAGACACAAATATAATGAAAGGGTAGTCAATTTGTCCTAAGTGTTTTGTTGAGTTTTCTAATTTTTCAAAACATTTTCCCAAAATATGTGTCAAAACAAGATTTGTCACCAAAAATCTGTCAATTTTCTGAAACACAGAGAAGTTTGTGCCCAATTTAAGATTTAAAATCATCCCTAGAGTGGATGAAAACAACCAAAAACACACAATGGCTAAAGGCAGGGTAGGTGATTTGGTTAAAAAAAAATGGTATGCTGGTTAAAAAGTCCATTCAAATCTCAATAGCGCTAATTAAGTTAAGTGGTCTAAATGTATTTCTTTTGTCTGTGAAAGCTGTATAAATCAAAAAAATCATCTAAAAAAAAAATCACCTATCTGCCTGTCAAGAAGTGGATTTGCATACCTCTGCACACCCTGTCGTGTAAACAGGTCACGTCAACACTGCATTCCCACATTTCCCACTATGCAGACTGACAGATTACATGAAACTGAAAAAGCTGATAATATCTCCGCTCTTCAAAAAACAATTGTGCAATACTGCTTTTAACTCCAACTGCCAGTGCATTTAAAAAAACACCGTGAACACAGCACCTTATCACATTGCCGCCATTCTAAAAATGCAGCGCTCTCACTGAAAAAAAACAACAACTGTAAAAAAAAAAAAAAAGCGTCTGCTAAATGACTAAATGTAAATGTAATGTAAATGTAAAAACATGCGTGCCTTAGGGTAAAATGCTTATTATGTACCCTTATTATGGTGATACCGTAATATGAGCTTTAAACTGTGATGTTTTCTCACTGTTGAATGAGACATGAGGTAATCTCACTTGTCACTTCTGGTTTCTGTGACTTACTGTGTGTGCTCATGTGTTTTGGAGAAGTTGTGGCTTTGGACAGTGGTGATCCAGGATCTTTAGCACCTGCTAGCCTCTCTAAAATCTCTGGCCTTCCCTTTAAATCATAGATTGATTGAGAAATGTATTGCAGACTTACAACTTTATTGGTTTATCTGTAATTTTTGTTTTTCAATGGCAATATTGCTATACAATAGATGACCTGTTATTTACTGAACTTTATTACGTTATTTACTTATATAATTTAAGTATCACATATTTACTCATGCTATTTGAGAAAAACACACACATAGTAATGCATTCATTGTTTATGATACACTGATACAAAATCTCATACATGGGCATTTTTGCGCCAGTATCTTGAATTTTAGTGGCTTCACAGTTAAATGTTTGTTCATAAACAAAAACCAAAATGTGAACACATTAAATTAAACTTTTAATGTGATTACATAAAACATAAAATCAAAAATACAAGAGTAGCTTTTGTAGTAAATAATAAATAAATACAATAAAATACATATTTTTATTTTTATTTAAGTAAATGTTAGATTGTTTCACTAGCTTCGGTGGGATCGTTTAGAGACATCTGAAGCTGCAATTTGGAGTTCAAACAACTGAGCACCAGCAAAATTCTTTATGGGGTTAAATTCTGGAATGCCTTTCTCCAAAAAAAAAAACCCCTTCACATTAAAAAAAGAAAAAAACATCAACATTTTGGATGACAAGGGGTCAGTAAATGATTTGTTTATACTGAAAGTGATAATACATTCATTCATTTTCTTTCGGCTTAGTCCCTAAACGTCACCACAGTGGAATGAATCGCTTATCCAGCATATGTTTTATGCAGCGGATGCCCTTCCAGCTGCAACCCATCACTGGGAAACACCCACACACTAAAGGGATTTATTAAAAGAAAAAAAAAAGAAAATTCTGTCATTATTTATATGTATCCTCCACCACTAGTTCCAGACCTGTTTGAGTTTCTTTCTTCTAAATATAAAGGAATATATACTGAAGAATGCAAGAATGCATAGTATTTTTTGGTCCTACTGTGAAAGTCAATGAATTAGAACCACTTGATTGTGAAAAAATGGTGAAGGATTTTTTATTTTTGGGTGTACTATCGCTTTAAGTAAATTCTCACCTCTGGACATCCTTCATCCCATTCTCCTGCAGGACGCTGAGGAACAAGACCTGATGCTTTACAAATCGCTGCATTTTGCTCTTCACACTCCTCGAACTGCCATCTGCCTTGCTAAAACAAACACGAATCCTTCATTAAGTACAGATGAAAGGTCGGCACTGTCATGTGACCTTCTACTGCTGTGACTAACTAGTGACTGTGCATCTGATCACCCAGGATAAAGCATTCATGCAGTGACTGTCTCTGAAATCAGATCCTGCTGTTTTCTCACAGCTGCCGTCTGATTTATGTGGTCATTCCGGACACGTGCTTTATTTCTGACCACATGCTGTGAGCTCGGATTATGACTAATATCCTGTGACATTAATAATCAGATCTCACCTTCGGATCCGCGATAACACAGATGCGCTTGTCGTCATATCGACGTGAAGGTTCCTGAGAGTTCCAGGATGTGAACGTGACTGGAGATTTGTCCGACCATTGGACTGTTTGAAGTGTGGCCTCTTTGTGCAAACCGATCCATACCTTAGAGTTGGGTTCTGAAATAAATAACATACAGTACTGTGAGCAGTGTAACTTCAATCACATACAGTCTAATAAAACAATAAAGCAATGTTTTACAGTGAATTTCTAACAGATAATGGGCATTCCTTCCCGAAAAGTAAACAAAAAAATGCAGGGTCCCAACACAAATTAATTAAGTTAACTTAACACATTTACTAAGTGGATGGAACATTTATTTAGTAAGTGGATTGAACATAAAACAATTAAGTAGTTAAAAATAAACTCAAGAATTGTGTTGTTTGAGCTTATTTTAAATAAGTAGACTGAACAAGCACCAAAACAATTGTTCGAGTGTGTACTTCAAGTACATGTTCTCTAATAGAGTATATATTTTTAAGTATACATCATGTTGTGTAAGTATTTTAACATCTATGTACTGAATACTGCCTGGAAATAAATAGGGCCACTTTTAGAATATAAAAAAGCTACAGTATAAATGTAAAAGCAGGAATGTAGTGCACAATTAAGTTTTTCATTTGTACTTTAAGTGATTTTATGCAAGTATACTAGTAGGTTAATTTTGTAATATACAGGAATGTTACAAAAAATAGAATAATGATTAAAGATAATTTGTTACAAAATGTGAAACTTGTATGTTATTTTAGTTCACTACACATAAAGTGAAATATTTCAAGCCTTCGATTGTTTCGATTTGAATGATTATGGATAAAGATGAAAAAAATCCCAAACCCAGTATTTCACAAAATTAGAATATCATGACAAAGTTCAATATTGTAGGCTCCATGTGTCTCTATCTAGTCCGCTAATTAAGTCTGGGTTAGTAGGCTTCAGAATCATGGGGAAGACTGATAACTTGTTCAGAACACCATCATTGGAAGCCTCCCCAGATAGCATACGAACCTGTGAGCCTAATGTGTCCCATGTGGAAAATGATCAATTTAACCCAAATGATGGAGGACAAATGTGGGCCACAGCAAAAATGTGGCATAGTCATTTAAGGGTAATCTGAGTCTAAACCTAAAGTGGCTCACACATGTAAGTGCAAATGTGGCCCAGTTATGTAAAGACATATGTGTACCACTTTTGGCAAATATTTGGCACAGTAAACTCTGGCTAATGCAGCAGTTAGCCTATAGTAGCCTAGATAAGATATGGAAAATGTGGCCCAGTTATCCTAAAACATATGTGGACAACATGGACTAAAGTCACCATCAAAGTGTTTGCTTTAGTTGGGCTCATAGCCCTGAACATTTTTAGGGCTGCTGTAACTTTTAAGAACTATGCTGGAAAAGTTGATTCATTACAGCAAACAAGCCAAGTAAAAAAACAATAAAATTAAGTGAGGCACAACCTGTGATGACATAATATAATTTACTGATGTTAAGCAATGCTTAATCCATTAATAAAAGTAACGTAATAACATGCTTGCACATGCCACAGAATTATGACGGTTTATAAGCTAAAAAAATTCTATGGTTCAACTTCTGCTCACAGAGACATCAATAAACCTCAACAACGTGACAATTAACAAAATGAACAAAACTTACAAACCCTACAAACAAGAGACTAAAAGTGATAAAATCAACAATGTCAACATAAACAGCAGAATCAACAGCAAATAAAGAAAACTGTAGCATCAATAAGCCATAGAATGTATTCATACTGCAATGCATGCTGGGGTTTTTGTACTTTGCCACACCCAGCAAGTGTAAGGTGCAGGCTGGATCTAAGCCAGAATAAAAGCAAATTGTGGCCCAGAATAGGGTCAGTTCTGGTTCATTTGGTTGAGTTCTGGCTAATATACCCCATATTAGTCAGAACTTAACCAAATGAACCAGAACTGACCTTTATATTGCTTTGACTTATTTGTGGCCCAGATCTGACAAACAGGAGAGGACTGCCCTAGAGTCATCATTCCATTCAGTATGTGGTCCAGATGTAAAGTGTCTGGTGTGGGATGGATCTGGGCCAGAATAAAAGCCAACTGTGGTCCAGAATAGGGTCAGTTCAGGTTCATTTGGTTGAATTCTGGCCGATATGTGATATTGCTATATCTTAATTGTGGCCCAGATCTGGCAAACAGGAGCGGACTGCCCAAGTGCCATCATTCCATGCGGTATATGGGCCGGATGTAAGTGTTTGGTGTGGGCCGGATTTGAGCCACATGAATTGTGGTAGCTGGGTCCATAAGTAGAAAAAGTCTCAAATTGCAAAAGAAGCTAGTTGCTCACTGAGTGCCATATCTAAGTATATTAATAGAGTGTTAAGAGGAAGGGAAAAATGTGCCTGGAAAAGGTGCACAAGTATGACCACAGGCTTGAGAGGATTGTCAAGCAAGGGCAACCCAGGCTGGTGTCACAGCATCAAGATTCACACATACAGATGTATGCATGACATAGGCTACAGCTGTAGAATTCTATGTGTCAAGCCACTATCGAACCAAAAATTTGGTTAGAAGCGTCTGTGCTGGGCTAAAGAGAAAAAGTACTGGTCTGTTGCCCAGTAGTCCCAAGTCTTCTTTTCAGATGAAGGCAAATTTTGTATTTGATTTGGAAATCAAGATCCCAGAGTCTAGAGGAAGAGTGGAGAGACACAAAAGTCAAGCTGCTTAATGTCCAGTGTATAGTTTCCACAGTCAGCAATGGTTTGAGGAGCCATGTTAAATGCTGGTGTGGGTCCATTGTCTTATAAAGTCCACAGTCAACGCAGCTCTATACCAGGTCTTTTTAGAGCACTTCATGCTTCCTGCTGCCGACAAGCTTTTTGGAGATGATGATTTTATTTTCCAGCGGACCTTTTGATGTGCACACAGTGCCAAAGCTAACAGTACCTGGTTTAAGGACCATGGCAACCCTGTTCTTAATTGGCCAGGAAACTCACCTGACCCTGACCCCATTAAAAATCTATGGGCTATTGTCAAGTGGAAGATGAGGGAACAGAAACCCTGAAATGCAGACAAGCTGAAGGCTGATATCAAAGCAACTTGGACTACCATACCACCTCAACTGTGTCAAAGGCTGATCGCCTCCATGCCACACCACCTTGATGCTGTAATTAGAGCAAAATTAGGCCCAACAAAGTACTGAGCACATAACACATTACATTAACACACTTTACAGTAGGCCAACATGTGTTTAAGATCCTTTTGTTATTGGTCACATGAAATATTCTAATTTTGTGAAATACTGGATTTGAGTTTTTTCATCTATAATTTATAATCATTAAAATTGAAACAAACGAAGGCTTGAAATATTTCACTTTGTGTGTACTGAACTAACATAACACATAAGTTTCACTTTTTGAAACAAATTATTGAAATAAATGGACTTTCCCTCGATATCCCAATTTTTGGCATAGACCTGTATGTAGTAATGTAGCCTTAGTTTAATTAGGGTATTTATGTATACTTTATTTTTTCTAAGCAAAAAACTACATTAAGTAACATTAGGGGTGTAATTAGTTTGAGACAAATCAATGCTGCTGATCTATTTTAAGATGTCAAGTTATTTTCAGTTAAGACAAATATGCAGTTTAGTCTTGGACTAGTCTTAAGCTTCGTCTCTGAAACTGGGGAAGTGTGTAATGATATCTAATAATAATAATAATAATAATAATAATAATAATAATAGTAATGTATATTTCTGAGAAGTAACTATTTAAGCACATTTCAGAATATATATTTAACTTTTTTTTTGTTCAAATAAGTAATATAAAAATAGGAAAATTGAATTAAAAAAAAATTTAATGGTGGTCAAAAGTGGTCAAACTCAAAACACTTTGTTTAGAATTGTCACTTTGTGATTGGATCAACAAAAATTAATTTTAATACCAAGTTTAAACAAGGCCTAAGGTGAACAATATTTGATTTAACTTTAGTAAAATGTCCAGCTAACCAAGGGAGAGCAGATTGAGCAGTAGTTCCTGTTGAGACAGGGAGTGGATGCTGACAAGCTCTGCCTCAAGAGCCCTGCATGCACTGGAAGAGTTGTCCCAGCTCGACTTCTCCTTCAGGTACAGGAAACAGAAACCATTATGGTCCAGCCAACCGTCAGGACAAATCGTCTCCTTATATTGCCAGTTATCTAGTTGATAAAGAGACAGAAATGTTTTTAAATAAATATCATTGTGCTGCGTAACATTCAAAAGAAAGTTACAATTATTGCTATTAAAAAACATTAACCATGACTTTGCCTCAAACTCCTATTTTGTGGCTTGTAGTTAGTACTTTTTTGTCTCCGTAGGGAAATTTCATTTGCAGCATACACTCACAGTCCACCTGACATTTTACATTTGGCATTTATATAAATAAAGCACTATAAAACATGATCAACAATGTGTTGTCAACATTAAAAGACAATAGTTTCTTTAAGGAGTACATTCTCTGCTGAAGCTTTTCCTTATGCAGTCAGTCCATCCATCACACTCAAGTTTACTGTTACTAACTGAATATGCTTATTTGCTTATTAAACCTTATTAAGGTAGTAGTGGGGTTTAGGTACTGGATTTGTGGAATAAGATCATGCAAAATACGTACTTTAAAAGTACTGATAAATAGCCAATTTCTTAACAATAGGCCACTAGCTAACAGTGAGAAATTATACTTAAACTAAAGTATTACCTACATTTAATCATTCATTCATTTTCTTTTCATGTTAGTCCCTTTATTAATCAGGGTTTGCCACAGCGGAATGAACCGCCAACTTATTCAGCATATGTTTTACGTAGCGAATGCCCTTCCAGCCTGAACTCAACACTGGGAAACACCTATACACTCTTGCATTCACACTCACATACGGCCAATTTAGCTTATTCAATTCACCTGTACCTAATGTCTTTGGACTTGTGGGGGAAACCAGATCACCTGGAGGAAACCCACACCAACACAGGAAGAACATGCAAATTCCACACAGAAATGCAGACTGACTCAGCTAGGCTCGAACCAGGAACCTTCTTGCTGTGAGACGATCGTGCTACCCACTGTGACGCATTAATAGGCCCACACGGAATCTGTGCACGCAGAATTCTGCAGATTTCCGCAGATTTTTAGCCCATCATAATTCTGTTTATTTACTTGAGTAAATGTGTGTAAATCTATTTTTATTCAGTTTTAAAAATTAATTACAGTATTATTGACTATTGTCTTTTAGTAGATATATTATATGAGAAACTTGCTTTGTTTACCAAATAAAGTGGATCTAATTGGATTTGCATTTTAAACAAATTTTATTTTAAATAAAATTTAAAAAGATACTATTTTTTATTTCACATATTAAGGTTTTAGTTATGATACTTCCAAAATAATTCCGCAGAAATCCACAGATTTTTTACCAAAATTCTCCGCAGAAATAGCAAAAAACGTCCGCAGATTCCTTCTGACCCTATGCATAACCAACATTTAATTAGATTCATTCATTCATTTTCTTTTCGGCTTAGTCCCTTTCCAATCTGGCGTCGCCACAGCGGAATGAACGGTCAACGTATCCAGCACATATTCCACGCAGCGGATGCCCTTCCAGCTGCAACCCATGACTGAGAAACATCCATACACACTCTTTCACATACATTCACTATGGTCAAGTTTAGCTTACCCAATTCACCTATACCTTTGTTTTTGGACTTGGCACCCGGAGGAAACCCACGTGAACATGGGGAAAACATGCAACAATTATTATCAGTAATTTCTATACTAAAAATTCTTATGCTGCTTAATACTTATGTGGAAGCAAAACAGCATTATTTAATTAATGTGAAGTTCAAAAGAGCTGCATTTATTATTATTATTATTTAGGACAGTTTTGTAACATTGCATTTCAATTTAATGCATCCTTGCTGAATAGAAGTATTGATTGTTGAAGTCTTGTTATTTTTAAACAAGCATTAATATTACTTTCCTTAAACTCTCAAGCAGTGTTAAGTGCTTAAGAATAAGCATTTTTGACCAATACTGAAAAAAATGTTAATTATTTTAAAGGTATAAATAGATTGATGATGCAAAATATTCAATTATACAATGATGTACAACTTGTGCCCAGCATAATTTAGTACACCCATTTTGAAAATGAATAGTTTAAATAATTTCTCAGTGAATATAGGCAATGTATTTTGGTGCATCTAAACTAAACAGATTTTTTAAACAGATATATTTATTCAGATAATATTTTAGTCACCAAACATATTTAGAAATGGAAAGATATACAATTAAATTTAAGCAAACTAATGCCAAAAAAATTGTAAACTACAAAATTTCAACAATTTTTTTTACCTTTTTTTTTGCTTTTCTTGCTTTTTTCTCTTTTTTAAATTTGTATTTAATATATTTCTATAATATATAAATTTAGGTGTACAACAATTGAAGAAAATATCTGGGATCTTATTCTAACACGAATACATTCATCATCAATAAATGCTAGGCATACTTTCAGGCCTTTGCAACCTTTCTGGCTAGATGACTTATTCTTATGAATTGGAAGTCAGCAGCTCCCCCTTCTTATCGGATATGAGTTTTTGATTTCTTACATGCTCCTCAAATGGAATAAATTTGGTTCACAAAAAACAAAAACAAAAGCCAGAACAGTTCCAGAAAGTCTGGAGACATTTTTCAATTTTTTTTAAGGAGACACCTATTTCTTAATTGCCTTTTTCCTTTCTTTTCTTTGTTATTACACTTATTTATTTATGTATTTATTTATTCATCCTCATTCATTCATTTTCTTTTTGGCTTAGTCCCTTTATTAATCTGGGGTCACCTGGTTTAGCATATGTTTTACACAGCGGATGCCCTTCTGGCTGCAACCCATCTCTAGAAAACATCCATACACACTCATGCACTACAGATAATTTAGCCTACCCAATTCACCTGTATCACATGTCTTTGGACTATCTATTTGTATTAATATTATGTATATTTTATTGTCTGACCTAAGATTAACCTAATAAAAAATAAATAAATAAAATAAAATTTATAAATTTGGGTGTGCTATTGGACCGTTATCGTAAGTTATTTTGTTAGATAAGCTCCAGATTTGGCTTCAGTACTCATTCATTCATTTTCTTTTCAGCTTAGTCCCTTTATTAATCCGGGGTCGCCACAGCGGAATGAACCGCCAACTTATCCAGCACATGTTTTATGCAGCGGAAGCCCTTCCAGCCGCAACCCATCTCTGGGAAACATCCATACACACTCACACACTAGGGACAATTTAGTCTTCCCAATTCACCTGTGCCGCATGTCTTTGGACTGTGGGGGAAACCGGAGCACCCGGAGGAAACCCACGCGAAGGCAGGGAGAACATGCAAACTCCACACAGAAACGCCAACTGACCCAGCCGAGGCTCAAACCAGCGACCTTCTTGCTGTGAGGAGACAGCACTTCATACTGCGCCACTGCCTCGCCGACTTCAGTACTGACTTATGTAATTTATATGCACAATTATAATGTTGTATAGCTTCCTATTAAAAATATGAATTTAAAAGAGAGATTTGTGAGGGGTGTACTTACATATGCTAAGCACTGTATAAAAATGTACATTTTCAGAGAACACACTACACAAATGACATGGCATGTTGTCTAAACATAAATAATAATATTAAAATAATAATTATTCATTATGTTCTAATTAATTATTAATAATTGAACACATTCAAATTTATTTTAAATCAAGGTCAAAGCTCTATTAAGTAAAACTTGTCTAGTATTGATTTCAAAGCCAACAACACAAAAAAAAATAAAAGGACTGATTCTTACATTGTATCCGATGCCCCCGACTGTTTCTATATTTACACACACTCTGTGAGAATGTCTGTGTTTGTGTGTATTTGATAGCCAGGGCCAGGAGTTCAGACTCCAGATGAGCCACAGCTGTTGTGCCTTTCAGGGCATGCACACATTCCTCTCTTTCAACCAATCACAATCAATGGTGACCATCACGGAAACAATAGTGACTAATCTGTACATGACAGCATGCTCATTCCAGACACATGCTGGGAATGAAGAGTAAACTAGACCGAACTTGAGAAAATAAGGTGGATGGAGTCTGGTGATCTGTCATACTTGTTAGAACGAAAGACAAAAAGCTATTAGAAATGGACGAACAAAGACACTGGATTAATGAAAGGAATATTGAATGGCCAGCCTGATTACTCATCTCTTTACCAAGTGGCTCAGCATTCCGGCTGTAGTTGGTGGTTTTCTTGCAGATGTAAGGCAGGGCTGACTCACAGGACAGACTCTGCCAGGATCCCAGAGTGGAGTTAAACAGTCCACACTGCTGGTTCTGCTGCACTGGTGTGGAGCTCAGATCTGGACAGAATTGATGAACACTCAATATAATGCTCATTTACAAGATCAGAATACATTTTTTTTAATATATTTACATAATTTTTTCACACTTTACATTAGTGATGCATGGCAGTGTTTCTCAACCACGCTCCTGGAGGACCACCAAAACTGCATATTTTGGACGTCTTCTTTGTCTGTCACACCCCTTACAGGTCTTTCAGTCTCTGCTAATGAGCTGATGATCTGAATCAGGTCTGTTTGGTAAAGGAGACCTGGAAAGTGTGCAGAGCTGGTGGTCCACCAGGAACGTGGTTGAAAACTCTGATGTAGGATATATTATGGCTGTTTTAACACTGTCAAAAATAAAATAAAATGTTTTTTGGTCATGTCTGACACATGTCAAAAATTGTTGCACAATGTAAAACACAAACATCCCCGTTAGTTTCTGTTCTGAGCCACTTCCAAATGTGGATTTTAATGGGATATAGAGTTGAAAGAAAAATATGAGCCTTCCTGTGAAATTTTCCTTCTTTTTTAAATATTTCGCAAGTGATGTTCAACAGCAGGAATATTTATTTAACATATTTTTAAATATAATTAATTTCTAATAACTAATTCCTTGTGTCTTTGCTACACTGCAAAAAAATGCTGGGTTCCACACAATTCCTTGGTGCTGTCCAAACACAAATCAATTAAGTTAACGCAATCGCTTGTACAAATTTAAGTGGATTGAACATAAAACAATTAAATTGTCCACAAAAGCTTTGGAATTGTGTTGTTTCAACTTGTTTTTTAAATAAGTAGTTTGAACAAACAGCAAAATCTTTTTTTATATATTAAAAAATAACTAGAAAAGTAAAGTTCGTAGACAAACTTTATGGTGGCTTGAGAAAGCCTCGTCTGAAAGTTTGAAGTAGTTTAAATGTTTAATTAATTGAAGTAGTTTTTAAGACATTTATAACAGTTATAACTACATAAAGGGTTAGCATGTTTCTAGTATGGATTGGCATGTTATTTGCTAGGTGGTTGCTAAGGTGTTGCTAGGCAGTTGCTACGGGGCTCTGCTATGGCGCTTCCAGATGGTTGCTAAGGTGTTGCTAGGTGGTTGCTAGGGTGTTCTGAGAGGTTGTTAGATGGTTGCTAGGGTGTTGCTAAGGTTTTTGCTAAGGTGTTGCTAGGTGTCTGCTAGGGTGTTCTGAGTGGTTGCTAGGCTGTTGCTAAGGCATTACTAGGTGGTTGCTAAAATGTTGCTAGGTAGTTACTAATGTGCTGCTAGGCGGTTGCTAGGGGGTTGCTAGGGTGTTCTGAGTGGTTGCTAAGGGTTACTAGGTGGTTGCTAGGCTGTTGCTAAGGTGTTGCTTGTTTGGGTTGCTAAGGTGTTGCTAGGCAGCTGCTAGGGTGTTCTAGGTCATTGCTAAGGTATTGCTAGGTGGTTGCTAGGGTGTTCTGAGTGGTTGCTATGGCATTGCTAGGTGGTTGCTAAGGTGTTTTTAGACAGTTGCTAAGGTGTTGCTAGGGTGTTCTGAGTAGTTGCTATGGATTGGTATCCAGCATGAATTGGTATGTTTCCAGTATAGATTGGTATGCTTCCAGTATGGATTGGTATGTCGTTAGTATGCTTGTTAGTATAAATTGGTATGTTACTAGTAAGTCCAATGTAAAATCATTGGTAGTTTTTTATAATTTGAAGTTTTTTTATATAATTTTATCTTTATAATCCAGTAAATGGGACAGTTCCTAGGGTGCCGTAAGTGGTTGCTAGGGAGTGGCTAGTAATTTGAAAGGTAATCAGTGATTGGCAGATTGGTAGTTTGAGTTAAATGAGCACAAACATGAGTCTGAGGGACTTTTCCGGGACAGTTTTTGGAAAACCATAAATCGGATCAGTTGGAAAAGACATAGTAAATTAATTCAGTATAGTTTGGAGGTTTGGAGTTCGTTTGGAGGTTGTAGTTTGAATGGTCCAGCAAAAGAAGTGTTCTTGAAATAGTCTAAGAAGAAGAAGAAGATGGAATAATAATAAGTTTATGTAGTATAAAATTACGTTGGCTTTCTTGAACCACCATAATAAATAATATTTATACATAATACCTTGCTCTCTTAAACATCACTAGGGAAATATAAAAAAAATTATAATAAAACTTACATAGCAGGCTCATCGTTTTGCCTTCATGTATATTACAGATATCCAGATATCTATGTGACCTGCATCTAAACACACATCTAATTCACTTTGGCTACTACGGCTGCATTAAACATTATCATTTCACACCTATAGTAAGCAGAAATGAGAATAGATTGCCCAAATGACATAGATGGTTGTAAGCAGTTAGATCAGAAGTAAAGCATGTCTTGTTTAGACAGAACTACAATCATAAAGAGAGCTTTAATGTTTTCCACATCAGTGACATGACAGACCTAGAAGCCAAAAGTGGAGCTGTGGACCAGACCTATAAGCCAAAAGTGGAATGAAGTTCACAAATTTGAAGAGAAGGAATGTTTAACGGTCAGTTGTTGTGCTCATAGTAAATGACACAGAATCTTCTGGGGGGGAAATTAATGTAAAAATTGGATAGGAGGTGGAAGTGTAAACAGGCAGACAAAAAACAAATCAGACATGGTCAAAAGATTGGATCTGTGCATTAAGAATTGCAGTGTAAATACAACCTAAATCGTCCTTTAGAACTAGCTCTTTTGAACCAGTTCACCAGATTGGACTGATCCGCCTGAAGCACAGATTTACAAAACCCCTTTCAAACAAAGCACTAATTCTAAAAAATTGGCATGAAATAGCAAGACTGCTTTCTTTGAGAATGCAAACATGTACTGGGACCGATACAGGATGGCGAACTGCTAACATGGGCAGGATCAATCTCAGAATTTTATTACATTTTTTGCCTCTATTACAACATCATCATCATCATCATCATCATCATGATTTTTTTTAACTCCATGTCATTAACAAAGGCTATTTTCATGGCAAAAACATTTCATTAATAAATATAAATTAAAAACTTAAATTAATAAAACATACGATTTGTATGTCATTCATTCATTTATTATCTTTTTGGCTTAATCCCATTATTAATCAGGGGTCGCCACAGTGGAATGAACCGCCAACTCATATAGCATATGTTTTACGCAGCGGATGCCCTTCCAGCCGCAAGCCAACACTGGGAAACACCCATACACACTCTTTCACACACATTCACTACGGCCAATTTAGCTAACCCAATTCACCTATACTGCATGTCTTTGGACTGTGGGGGAAACAGAAGCACCTGGAGGAAACCCGCACCAACACGGGAAGAACATGCAAACTCCACACAGAAATGGCAACTGACCCAGCCGGGGCTTGAACCAGCGACCTTCTTGCTGTGAGTCGTTCGTGCTACCCACTTTTACGTCAATATGTGTTAAATATTCAAACATTTTTCCTAGTGCACAATGCTGAATATAGAGATTTGCCTTTATTACAATAGGACGGTAACTGGACAGGACATGAAGTTGAAGATAGAGGGCGGAAAAGGGGGATGAAGTCAGTATATAAGACAGGGGCCCTAATATATATATATAGCCCTAATAGGTGCCCTTTAAAGCCCTTTTAAATATTTTTTTATTAAAAACAAAAGCAATCTATACCTGCAGTATAACCGACTAGACCCAAAGGAGATCCATCAGACCACTGCCATCCCCCGTACTGACTGAGATGGTTTAATCCAATCCAGACCATCACACCCATATCTGAGAGTCTTCCTGGTGGAACACAATAACAACTGTTATGCATCAATTAAAAACACAAAACCACATATTAGGAGGAATATTTAAGCTCCTCTTTTCCAACATTGTGGATTGTCATTTACACTTCTAAGCCCAGACTGAAAAAAGTCATAACAACTGAGCCCATGTGACCATAACCCCTAGTTTTCTGTACTTTTTTAGAAACTAGATAGTCTTTTTGTGGTAGTGCATTTTCCTTCAATGGAAAACACAGTCTGGTATTCTGTGAAATATCTAATTATAATAATTAAAAAGTAATAAAGTACAAGATTAGAACAACACACATGATTGTTAATTGGACTAATACTTGCTAGTACACTAGCTGAATTTATCTGGCATACATTATGGCCATGCCATTATCTAATGGTCAGACTATCACCAAACCAGCATTAGCAATATATCAGAAAATAAACAAATGACTAATACAAAATGATGAATTGTGCACATTTTTCAGCGTCTGTATACCTTTGATATAGTTCTGTTCACTGGACTGTGTTATGGACAGAAGACTTCCACCTTGTGCTTGACAGGAGGTAAGAGCTTGACTCCAGGTGAGGATGGAGTATAAATTAAACTGGTAACAGGCATTCAGCTCTGGATGGCTCTCCCAGAATTCATTGCAGCCTGACACTGGGAAAAAAACCACAGAGAGTTTTCCTTCAGACCTGTTTTGTTTTGGGAAATAATATAATCATTAAATCAACTTTTATTTCAGGTACTTGCCATAGAAATAAGAAACATGGAAAATGTGTATTACATGAAGTTAATACAAATACTAGTATTCATAAAATTTAATAAATGTGTAAGGAATAATTGATGACAGACCATTGACGTATTAGAAAACATTGTACACTCTTTATCTTCTAATAATTTAACGGACTGGAGTCAATTATTCCTCTTACTACAGTATACTACATTTATCAAAGATGTTTTATTTCATGACATTTGTCAGGTTTTTGTCCTGGAACAGCTCCTGTGTGTAGTACTAGTGTGTAGTTTCTCAATCATCTCATCCAAAGCTATAAGTTTTAGCCTTTAGTTTTGTTTTGATTTGATTTTTGACTTTTGCAGGCTATGAAATAACTGAAATCATTTATCGTAGTGATATGAAATATCATAGACTGTTCAAATGAAAAAAAAATCTTTACTCTCACTTTTATTTCTTTGAAAAAATGTAATGTATCAGATGCTTTAAATAGCCCCTATTATGGGTTTTTGAAAATGCCCTTCCATGTAGTGTGTAACACAGCTCTAAGTGAAGTGAAATATCCAGCTAAGGCTTAAATCTGTAAGTGTACAGTGCTTAAAACTATTGATTCATCTATAAAAGAGTCAACTCATAGTGCTTCAAACGAGTCGTCTTGATAACGAGTCACTAGGTGTTTTGTGATGACGCGACTACGAAACACAAGTAGTTGCGTGTGCAAACCCAGGAGATTTGAAACCTGCGGCCCCACTCACTAACAAAGAAAAAAAGCCACACACACACCGGTCGAATAAAGTCACGCTGTGCAGATGGATATTATTGACAGTCTACCCAAAGATGAAACCTCAGCATTATAGCCCAGCCTTTAGCAGTTCGAGTGCTTCTGGAAACTACATGCTTACAAAAAAAGACTTCACATTAAAAACGTGTCTTTAGCTGCTTTGTTTACGAATCGTCAGCTGTTCCTACACACATGCAACGGTCAAGTTTCAAAATAGTTCAGCTCAGGTTCGAGGTGAGTTGTCTAAATTGCACCCAGCAAGCTGAACTGGCACTCTAGGCGTGTGTGTGTGTTATGTCCTCTGAGGAGGGGGGTAATGTGTGTGTGTGTGTGTGTGTGTGTGTGTGTGTGTGTGTGTGTGTGTGTGTGTGTGTGTGTGTGTGTGCGTGTGTGTGTGTGCGTGTGTGTGTGTGCGTGTGTGCGCGCGCGTGTGTGTGTGTGTGTGTTTGTGTGTGTGTGAAAAGAGCAGGTAGAGTTTGACAAGCTAGGAGATCTCCTCGCCAGTTCTTGGAGTTTTTGCTCAATAAAATAGTTAGTCGTCGGTATTTTCTAGTCCATCGTCTGTATTTACATTCACCCACTGGCAGCCAAAATCCAGGCCTTACACTACGAAGCATGTATGCACTGTGACTACTTTTATATTGTTAATTAGCTGCTGGGCATTTCACTCTGTCTCGCGCTAAAGGCTGTCAGGGTTGACCAATCGCAGCATGCTATCATCGGTCCAATCAGTGCAGATTAGCTTCGAGCTGAGGAGGGGTTTGGGAACAAATGAATCGCAACGATTCATATGGGAGTCGCTGGGATAATTAGGTAAAAATAAATGCAGATTATAAGATCATGAAAGTGTTTTTGACCTTGCATGCATATTAGACTGTTGTTGGAGACCCTTACAATAAAAATATGACCCTATTTCATGTATAATAGGGGCTCTTTAAATCATCAGAGATTAGCAATAATATGAATGCTATGACAAACAAGTTATTTTTTCTCCCAATACGGAAAAAATAAAGAGGAAAGAGTGTGTCTCTTACATGTGGTTTGTCAAACCCACTCACCTCAGAATTGCAATTTTTTTACCTGGGTTGGGACAGAAACCCCATTTTTCATCTTGATCATAGCGGTTGGTGGTGGCACACCAGAGGTGACGGTCCTCTCTGCCCTCTGAGGTACAGTCCCAGAACCATTTATTGTTGTAATTGAAGGGTATGGAGCAGGTCATGCCATGAGAGTTTCCTTGAAGTGTGTGGATGTCTGTCAATGGCAAAAAAACAAAATCTGTTAGAACAAGCAGAAGCTGTCAGACTCCAGCAACTGTGATATTAAATAAATCTAATCACTAAATAAACTCGTTAAAAACATAAAACAATGTTAGGTCTCACTGACCATGGTGATACATAAATAAACAAATATAAACATACAAAACTACCATAATTAAGAACAGATTTTAAAACTATACAGTACCTACTGTTTAGTACCGGTAACCTAACTAAAGCTGTAATTTAACTGAACATATACTACAAATAGTTACCTAACCAAACAACAAAAGACAGACAGACTATACAAGTACTTTACATAACACGGTACAATATTGTGCCAATAAGTTATTTAAGGTTAAAAAGCTGATGCAATATGTGCAATGATTGGTAGTGAGTCAGAAAGTCTTTTATATTATCAGATAGACAATGACAATTTTGACATTGGAGTTGGCTGGTTTTGAGACATTGATCTTTAAGGTTTTTTGTAGTCCACATAAAAAAATGTAATGAAGTTTTCAAAATAAAAGTCCTAAACTGTACACAACTTAAAAAAAACATGTAAATAATGTACATATAAAAAGTCACAGAATAAGAAAATATTTTGACAAAAATGTCAAATAAATCCTAATAATTCCAAGGTTAGGCAATGTGATGTGGTGAATTGCAATTCACACTGTATTTATTTTGCATTTAGTTTTTTGTAATTGTATGTAAAATATATATTAGTATCAGCTAGGAAATATAAAGAGTTATCTGTTTTAGGCCATTTACATATCATTGCATCCCCTTTTGCTGTATTATGGACACTCATATTGATTGTTAATTTTTTTTAATGTGTCCAAAATTATCTTAGGTGCATCTCAAGTGACGTTCATTACATATTACATTTTACTTATAAATAGTGTAAATAATTTAATTAAAAAAGTAATAAGTGTTTTTTTTATTATTTTTCCTTCAACTTAATACCTTATTTATCAGAGGTCATCACATCGGAATGAACCGCCAACTATTCCAGCATATGTTTTACACAGCATATGCCCTTCCAGCCACAACCCAGAACTGGGAAACACCCAAACAAAGCAACTGGAGGAAACCAACGTGAACACAGGGGAGAACATGCAAACTCCACACAGAAATGCCAACTGACCCCGCCAGGACTTGAACCTGCGACTTTCTTGCTGTAAGGCAACAGCACTAACCACTGAGCCAAAAGTGTGAAATGTTGGACACTTGACGCACTCAATTGTAACAATTTAAATAATATAATAGAGGGTGCAGGGCTCTGATGATGAATGACAAAAAACATAATAAATTTTATACACTAAACAGCACAGTGCATAAGTACATAGTGTATGGCAGTGTTTCTCCAACACAGTCCTAGAGGACTATCAAGCCTGCTTGTTTTGGATGTTTCTTTTGCCTGTTACACCCCTTACTGGTCTTTCAGTCTCTGCTAATGAGCTGATGATCTGAATCAGGTGCAGATCTGGTGGTCATCCAGGAATGTGATTTAGAAATACCGGTGTATAGTACATCAGTTGGGAAAAAAATTCTACCTTCATATGGGTAAGCACATGGCCCTTCACCAGCCGCCCCATAAATCCTCCACTGATGCAGAGCGCCTCTCCTCACCACCACTTTTGAGTCCACTGCCACTAGCTTATTATTCATTGCTCCATACAACATGCCACCCCCACAGCGCCACCACATGCTTGGGAGGGAAACATCGCACTCAAATATGCCAACGTCATGCTGCTTGGTCGTGTTGATCCCTAGGCATCGACTGGTGCCCAGATTGTATAGTCGGTGCCGGGACACCCATTTCCAAAGCAGTGCGGGAGACGAGGGGTCACAGCTGGATACAGATAGGCCCGAGGAGTCCGCTGAGAGACAACGCTTCTGTGATACACTCTCCAACCGGAAAACACCTTTACCTGGGTCACACAAACACAAATGAAAGGAAAGTGAGATTTTGGTTAAGCTAAAGCATATTTTCTTGTAAAGTTCAGATTACTTAAAACATTAGTAGAACATTTGTAGCTGCCTTAAAACTAATTCATTTTTTAAGTTAGTAGAACTTTATTTTATTTTGTACTTCATGAGCATGTTTGTGATAAGAGCGGGCGTCACACAGGTGTCTCATTATAGTGATAGTTCACCAAAAAATTTACTCACTATTTACTAACCCACAAAGGTTTCCTAACCTCTATGAGTTCTTTCTTCTGCTGAACACTAAAGAAGATATTTTAAAGAAAGCTGAAAACCTGTAACCACTGACTTCAATAGTAGGACAAACAAATACTATAGAAATCAATGGTTACAGGTTTCAATCTTTAATCAAAATAGCTTGGAACAAGTGAAGGGTGAGAAACATTATAAGGAATTTTCATTTTTGGGTGAACTATAACCAATTAATAATAAGCTTTTGGCTTTAACTTATTGATGATGTGAAAGTGCGCTCGTTTTTTGCGATTGTTTTAGAACTTATAATTCAGTTGCCTATGGGAGAAATTACTATGAACAATAAACAGTAGAAAATGGTCAAACTACTTTCTCTACAAACAAGTGTGTTCATGATTATACATAAAAAGTTGAATAATATAATAAGAAAATATCAGTTTGCAACATCAAGAAGCATAATGGAACCAATGGAAGTGAATGAGACCTCAAGTCCTCAATGAAGTCTCAAGTCAAAGCAAGTCTCAAGCCAAACAATTCCAATGGCTGCGGCTGCTCATGTGTGTACAACAGGGTGCCCAAACTCAGTCCTGGAGGGCCAGTGTCCAGCAGAGTTTTTGCCTCAACACACCTGCCAGAACATTTCTACCAAGCTTGATTACCTCAGGTGTGTCTGATTGGGGTTGGAGCTAAACTATGCAGCACGCTGCCTCTCCAGGATCGAGTTGGGGTACCTCTGGTGTAGAATAAGGTCAATAGAGTGTTTTCAATTAGATCTTCAACGTATCTATGTCCGTGGCAATTATGGAGATACAGCTGAAGTCAGAATTATTAGCCCCCCAGAATTATTAGCCCCCCTGTTTATTTTTTCCCCCAGTTTCTGTTTAATGAAGAGAAGATTTTTTTCAACACATTTCTAAACATAATAGTTTTAATAACTCATTTCTAATAACTGATTTCTTTTATCTTTGCCATGATGATGGTACATAATATTTACTAGGTATTTTTCAAGACACTTCTATACAGCTTAATTTAACTAGGTTAATTAGGTTAACTAGGCATGTTAGGGTAATTAGGCAAGTTATTGTATATTGATGGTTTGTTCTGTAGGCTATCAAAAAAATAATTATAAAAAAAAAATAATAATAATTATATATATATATATATATATATATATATATATATATATATATATATATATATATATATATATATATATATATATATATATATATATATATATATAGCTTAAAGGAGCTAATAATTTTTAAATAAATAATAATATTTAAAACTGCTTTTTTCCTAGCCAACATACTGTGAAAATGTCCTTGCTCTGTTAAACATAATTTGGGAAATAATTAAAAAAAGAAAAAAAAAATCAAAGGGGGGCTATAAATTTTGACTTCAACTGTACACTGATGTCAACAACAGCATGGATTGCACAATACTCTAATAGGTTGCTCTGATTATTCATATGTTATTCTTCTTACACACATTTTACCACAGGAAGAGCATGTACTATTTTGACAAATTAAATTTTACAGGCTCTATTCTGCTTGATTTGCTATAACATTTGGCAGTCTTTAATATCTTTAAGATATTGTTCTATATCTGACTAAGTACAGCCTACAATCTTTTTGAGTAGCACTAATCAGCTAAATATTAAAGTTTTGTTCAGTTCAGCGGCATTGTTTACATTCTGCTCTACAACATGGCCGACTGATGTTACAACATGAAAACACTCTATTAAATCACAATGTTGATTACAAATTAACTGAAACATAGAATATTCGAAAATATATAGAAAATAATAAAAGCTCCAATCTTTATGATTAACACTGTAAAATCTATAAATGTATCTATCAAAAAGATATACAGCTTTTCATACAGCTGTGGGTCATGCAGAAAATAATGTACAGTATTAAAGAGATAGTTAACCCAAAAATGAAAATTTTCCTCTCCTCCTCATTATTTACTTACACTCAAGTATTGCTAAACTTTGATGAATTTCTTTCTTCTGTTGATCTCAAAAGAAGATTTAATGAAGAATGTTGGAAAAAAAGCAGCCATTGACATCACAAAACTGCTATGGATTGGAAGTCAATGGCGGTGTTCTTTACATTCTTTAAAATATCTTCTTTTGTGTTCAAAAGAATACATAACGACATAAAGTGGACTACATAATGACAGAATTTATATTTTCGGGTGAACTATCCCTTTCATTTTTTCCCTATCCATAACCAAAAAAAAAAAAAAACAGGCTCTATACTTCACTAGTACAATGATGACCTTATAAATTTCAACATAACAGAACCTCTGTGAATCCCCAAAACAGTACAAAATTAATTAGAAACTTATTTATCTGTCAATATTTTACAGAAACGCACAGAACAACTCTGGCAAAGCATCCTGGGAACTAGAAATATTTTACTTAGTCAAATTAAGTTCATCTTATTACAGTGGGAAAAATTTGTGAATGTAACTTGCTTCTATTAAGCACAAATACTTTTTTAAATATTTGAGTTTAATTAACTCATTTAATGAATTTAATTGTTTGGTTTTACAACTCTTGGGCAGATATAAGGCTATAGTTTTGTTGTTTTTTTTACCAGTGGGAAAAGCCTTTCTTTTGAAGTATTATATAGCCATTTACATGCAGAGTCATGTTAGATTATAAAGGCAAGTGATATTGGAGATTCAAAGCCATTCAGAGCCACTGAGGTATCAGACAGGTCTGATTATGCAGCCAACAGATAGAAAGATAGGGCTGATATCTCCAGTTTCACCTCAACAAAATGGGGCTTAATATTTCAGGGTTCTCAGAACCGACAGGGCTGAGGGTCTTTTGTGGGCGTTGACACGAACGAGTAATTGAAGATACGGGCCAAAGACAAAGATATTCTCCATCAGTCAAATACACACACACACATGGTATTGTAAAAGTTCAAAGGGAAGGCACGCATTATCCTCTCCATACGTCGCAGTGCAGGAATTTGACTAGGAAGTATAGGATTTTCTTGTCTGGTAGAGGCATTTTTTTACTGGTAAAGAATAACATGTTTTGATAATTTTTTACATTTTCCACAGTGTGTTCAAATGTATTAATAAAATGGCTTAATCATTCAATATATAGTATTATTTTAATAAATGCAATAAGCCCTATGAAGCCGTGGTTTACAGTGGTTTCTTGCACCGGTTTCCCCCACAGTCCAAAGATATGCGCTATAGGTGAATTGGGTAAGCTAAATTGTCCGTAGTGTATGTGTGAGAATGACAGTGTATGGTTGTTTCCCAGTGATGTGTTGCAGCTGGAAGGGAATCCGCTGCGTAATGGCCAAAAAAACCTAGTTAAACTTTGTATAACTTAAAAAATGTAGTTGAGACCTGGTAAACTTGTTAAAATAAGTTAAAGCGACATAAAAATATTTGTTGTATTGACTTTTTGTCCTATGTTTTTTATAGTGTATAAGCATGTGAGTCGAAATTAAACCTTTTGCAAATAACTTTAAAATAAAATGTCAAATAGGGGTGCAAATAATGTAAAACGTTCATTATATAAATATATTTATGCATGTAGTAAAAAACGAAACAGTATGTTTATTTTAACCTGTACGTAAAATATATATTAAAGAATAAGTGAAACTTTAATCAGTGAAAAAGTGTCTTGCCCAAGAACAGTTAAAACCATGTGGTTGTAAGGGTAGTAGTAAAGGCTAATAATTAAAACATTTTCTAAATAATTAGTGTTTTTGATTGTTATGATTGCTGTTCTGAATATGCCTGACAAGCAGCCTTTTAAAGCTACAGTATTGTTATGCTAAATGACATTTTAGTGGGTTTCTTCAATAAATCATAATTACAATTTGCGATAGTCGTTATTTATTGAGATTCATTCTAATACAAATATATTTAAAAACGTTTTTTTTTCTGCTGTTTTTGTCTACTTGAAAACACTTTTTCATCTTTTTAGTCATGTAAAGATCTTAAGCAATATTTAAACAATAGTGTGTTATTGTAATATAATATACAATACATTTTATTCCATATACATGGCAAGGTTTATAAAAGTAAAAAATAAATGTCTTATCTCAGCAATGATGGTGGAATAATTGGCAAGCAACAATCACAGTTCTACACTTCTACAGTGTTTTACAACAGCTTTGAAAGCAGACCAGAATTATTCATTTTAAAGAGAAGCTTTGAATGTCTGTCGTTATATTTCACACACACACACACACACACATACACGCACACGCACACGCACGCACGCACACACACACACACACACACACACACACACACACACACACACACACACACACACACACACACACACACACACACACACACACACACACAAACAGTTGAAGTCGAATTATTAGCCCCCCTGAATTATTAACCCCCGTTTATTTTTTCCCCAATTTCTGTTTAACTGAGAGAAGATTTTTTCAACACATTTCTAAATATAATAGTTTTAATAACTCATTTCTAATAACTGATTTCTTTTATCTTTGCCATGATGACAGTAAATAATATTTTACTAGATATTTTTCAAGACACTTCTGTACAGCTTAAAGTGACATTTAAGGCTGAGCTAGGTTAATTGGGTTAACTAGGCAAGTTAGGGTAATTAGGCAAGTTATTGTATAACAGTGGTTTGTTCAGTTGAAAAACATAGCTTAAAGGGGCTTATAATTATGACCTTAAAATGGATTTTAAAAAAAATTAAATTAATAGCTTTTATTCTAGCCGAAATAAAACAAATAAGACTTTCTCCAGAAGAAAAAATATTATCAGACATACTGTGAACATTTCCTTGTTCTGTTTCACATCACTTGGGAAATATAAAAAAAAAAAATAATTCAAAAGGGGGCTAATATTTCTGACTTCAACTGTATATATATTGTAAAATTTAACTGTTAAAGAGCTGCCAAAACACGTAAGTCATCCAAGTTTTGTAAAAAAATTTTAACAGAACAAGAATGAATAAATTCTCTATATCTGTATATGGGTATTTACCCTATGTTAACACAGTCATTACATAACAAGATTTAAAAACAGTCAAAATGACTGCCTATGTAGTTTCTAAAAAGTTTTTAAAAAGTTCTAAAACTAGTTTATAAAAAAATATATTTTATTCACATGGGATCATCATTAAAATGTAGAGATTTTTCCAAGATTTAACTGTTTTGAGAAACTCTTTTCAATTGTGTTGGCGAGAACAAAACTAAACATGCCTGAAAATATGACTTCTTTTTTACTTTTTAAATGCATATAAATATTGCCCTAAATTACAACATTGAAATTTTACATTCGGAGTAAATGTCATCAGTAGTTTACTTAATAAAACAATATACAAACAAAAAAATGTGTGAACATATGAAATCTACAAAATACTATATATACTTTTTTACCCTCTAGCTTTAAATGTTCAAAAAATGCATTGCATACAATGAACATCATTGTGCTCAAGTGTTATTTTAAACCTCTCTGACTGAAATTGTATAAATACAGTGGAAAGTATTTCCTTTGTTTTTTCAACAAATACAAAAATTCAACTTAGGCTGAAAGTGTCCTACTCTACCTGCATTCCTTATTGAAATAAAACTGGACGCATTCCACAATCTTAAAAATGTTAGTGACAGATTAATGATTTGCTATGTGAGATCATAAAACTCTGGAACTGCATGACCCAAATGGGGCATGTAGAGCGTGTTGATACCAGTTTAAGTGAGGGTGTAGGTGTGTGTTTATATGTTCTGACCTCAGTTCACCCTGAATATAGCCAGCAGGGTGGCTCACAATGCCGGTTCCCAAAGAAAAGCACAGAATGATGAATGTATACCTGGAATGCAACGCTAGTCGCTTTGATTTAAACGCATCAGCCAAATGAGTGAATGTAAATGTAAATGCACTGGGTCTGTAACAAATCAGGCTGCGTGTTGGGCAAAATTCAGTAGCCCACTGTGTCTTTCAGCATTAGTCAAAGTTAAGCAATAAATACTGTATTATCTTTTTAAGTTAGGTGGTTGTAAACAATTTACTTGGGCTGAATTTAAACAAACAAATTAAGTTGAACATTACTAAATTTCATTTGTTTGTTTAAATTCAACACATAAATTGTTTGCAACAATAGAACGAGCTGAAACAATGCAATTCTTGTGAAGTTGGTTGTTTTATGTCCAATCCACTTAAATTTTTTTAAGTTAACTTAATTGATTTCTGTTGGATCAACATGAATAAATTGTGTCGAACCCTGAATTTTTTACAGTGTTGAAAATTAAGATTTTTATAGACCGTTTCAATGTGGTGATGTCATTGGCCCATGAACATTTCCTGCTAGTTACTTACTGTAACTTATTGTTAAAACAGCTGTTATAATATTATTTTTCAATATGTGGCTCTTTTTGAATTCTGGGACTGGGAATGTAAAACAGGAAATACGTTGGGACCATTGTTTTTGTTTACATCTCATAAAAATGGTCTATAAGTATTTCATTGAATATAGATATTTATAGCTGCAGCTTTATTAAACATTTAATTCATTAACATGGGAGTGTAGTCACAGAACATCTTTAGAATATGAAAAAATAAAAACATTTAAACTGAAATGACGTGTTGCATAAAAATTATCACGCCCGACAACAACACTGTAAAAAATACTGGGTTCCACACAATTGGGAATAAGTTTTCCCAACACAAATCGATTAAGTTAACTTAATGATATGTACAAATTTAAGTGGCTTGAACATAAAACAATTAAGTTCTGTTTAAGACCTTAAGAATTTCATTGTTTCAACTAATTTTAAATAAGTAGTTTGAACAAGCAGCAAACGTCGTTTTTCAGGAAAATTAAACTATGTTCTTTTCATTATTCTGTCCTTAGGGCGTCACGGTAGCACAATCGCCTCACAGCAAGAAGGTTGCTTGAAGCCTCGGCTTGGTCAGTTGGCATTTCTATGTGGAGTTTGCATGTTCTCCCCATGTTCGCGTGGGTTTAATCCTGGTGCTCCGGTTTCCCCCACAAGTCCAAAGACATGCGGTACAGGTGAATTAGGTAAGCTAAATTGTCAATAGTGTATGAGTGTGAATGAGCGTGTATGGGTGTTTCCCAGTGATGGGTTGCAGCTGGAAGGGCATCCGCTGCGTAAAACATATGCTGGATAAGTTGGCGGTTCATTACGCTGTGGTGACCTCAGATTAATAAAGGGACTAAGCCGAAAAGAAAATGAATGAATGAATATTCAGTCCTTTCATGCATTTGTCTTTTGTGAATGATCAGTCTTTGTGGGGCACTTGATTATGTTTGTGATATTGTAAAGATGTAATAATCTGGAAATCAGCAATTTGGGAAAACAGCTTCTCTGACTTTGGTCTTCATCTAGACGACCTGCTGTCAAAGAGTTTCATTTACTTCAGTTTGGCTTAAGTCAGTGAAAACTAGAAAGTTAGGCTGCCAGTTTAACAGATAATTAATATTGTGTGGTGTCCTTGATTTTTTTCCATTAATTACTGTTTTATTGAATATCCTAATCCAATGGATTGTACTCATATTTTTGTTACAATAGACCAAATCTTGCCTTTGGTGCCGACCAATTTTATGTAAAACAAAAAAGAAAATTCATACTATTGTTTTAAGTATGTGTCACCTCACAACAAGAAGGTCGCTGGTTCGAGCCTCAGCTGGGTCAGTTGGCGTTTCTGTGTGGAGTTTGCATGTTCTCCCTGCCTTCGCGTGGGTTTCCTCCGGGTGCTCCGGTTTCCCCCACAGTCCAAAGAAGTGGTACAGGTGAATTGGGTAGGCTAAATTGTCCGTAGTGTATGAGTGTGAATGAGTGTGAGTGGATGTTTCCCATAGATGGGTTGCGGCTGGAAGGGCATCCGCTGCGTAAAACATATGCTGGATAAGTTGGCGGTTCATTACGCTGTGGTGACCTCAGATTAATAAAGGGACTAAGCCGAAAAGAAAATGAATGAATGTATTAAGTATTAATCTAAAAGGTGAGGTGTTTTTCTAAGAAATGTGTCAGGATGTACTCATTTTTGCTTTACTCTTTCTTTAAATATAGATTTTGTGTGAAATTTTAAAATTTATATTTTATTTAAAACAACTTATTTATTTAGCTGTCATTTTTATTGTTAAATAATTAATGAAACTACACTATGTTCATTCAAGAGTTACTTAGCTTATAAGTGTTATAAATATAATGAAATTAGATGAAGTCAAATGATTGAGTAAAAGTTTAGAGCCAAACTGTTAATATATTTTAGATGTCTTCATCTTTTTTGTAGTTTCCTGTGATGAAAATGTGCTGTTAATTCACTCACCGTCAGGCCATTCAAGATGTAGGTGACTTTCCCCCCTTATGTAGAAGATATATAATAAAAAAACAACTTAAATGTACATATGAGTTTGTCTTCAAGTGTACATGGTGTTCGAGAAAGTTACTTTTAAATGTAACATATTACAATATTGTCTTCTTTTAGAAACGTGTTACTTTTTAAGGAAAGTAAAATGCATTATGTTTTTTGTAACCCTTTTTTATCTGGCCTGAGCTTGCTTGTTTGTAATAATATGAAAAAAAGTATGTGAGTCAACACATGGAAAAGCAAAGCAAAAAAGAAACTTAGATATTTTCTTGGAAATGAAGAAGTACTTGACTAGTTACTCGAAAAATAATCATCTGCTCGAGTTAGGCTACTTTGAATAGGCTATATTTGTCATTATGCAACAGGATGTTGTAACCCCAGGACTGTTTGCTGATTCAACATATATATTTTAATTATATTTCTTGCACAGACAAACATTATATACCTAGACCTCAATGTATCATATTTTTGTCACTTTAAAATGATATTCAAGGTGATAATGAGGTTAACTTACAACCAAGGACTATATTTTGTGCTAAAGCGTCTTTAATGTTCTAAGTTACTGGAAAAAAGTCACATAGATGGTTATTTTCATTTGTGTGAACTATCTCCTTTTAAAGTCTTTATGTCTGCTGTTGGTTTATGTTGTCACAAAGGTCAGCGTGTGTTCAATGAACTAACTTTTTTATCTTTGGTGTGTATGCTCGTACAAACAAACGCTGTAAAAGGTTCCCTAGTTTTATTTAGTTGTAAGCGTACTGACTACTGACTTTCGTGTTGTGTCATGTGATGAGCAGCCGCCTATCGGTTTGTTTGTGTGCAGCAAATTAACTTGTACTAAAACAGTCTACGGGGCAGCAGTTTGTGTAACTCTTTAAACCCAAGTATTCATCCTATTTAGCTAGTCCTCTCGCTTGGGAAAGAAATGGTCTTTGTATGGTAATCTTAAAAGAGGAATAACACACGGTCAATTTTTCAAATGGAAGAGCTGGACTATGCGCTCTACATACTAATGTAATTTGCAGACCACATTCTTCTTCATCTTCATAACTTTTGATCTTGACCAAACCCATGCGATCATGCAAAGCATCGTTTCAAAAACATAGACATTTCGCGCAGGCCGACTGCACTTACTGTACACATTGAGAAGTTGAGTTTTGTCCGACACTTCCGCAGCAGCAAGAGCGAAATTACTGACATAAAGCAGCATATAAAGGAAAGAAAGCGCTTCATGGAAGCGAACTTGAAGAGTTTTACTGTATCCTCGCATTTCCACAGGAGATGAGCGCGCTACACAGACGGCAGCCTGTTTTTTCCACACACTTTCCGCAAGTTTTTGGATTCTCTACGTCACGGTCTCTCTTTGGGGCTGTAAAAAGGCAAAATATTCCCTCTCCGTTTACAGACCGTCTGTTCTGAACGCGACGCGAACTAACTTGGACGCTGACAGGAAGAAGCGCAGATTCCCGTTGCGTCGCGTGCGTACAGTGTTTCACAAATCTCAATCTCCTTCATTTAATCCTATAAAAACGTACAAAGATAGCAATAAGTAGGCTACATGTATGTTTCTTTAAATATAAAGCTTATGTTCAAGGCAGTAAATCTAAAGTGGCTTAAATTCCACCAAAAGTTAGGTTTAAACATTTTAATTCTGCACAAATCATTGGGAAGCATTTGAAGAGTTCAGATGCCTAAACCTCCAAGTGCCATGTGAAATGTTATTCTAAAACGAGGATTTTATCACATTCCAATGTGTAGGTAGTTTTACTTTTATGACTTAAAGTAGATTTTTTCAAAGCCTTTAACGTGAACCAACTAAATATAAACATAGGAGGCTGAGAAGACGCTCATTTTAAGAAAAAAACAAAATAAATTTCAGGTTTTTGAATTTAGAAAATATAGACTCTCATTAATAATCTTAAATCAACCATTAAATATAATGTTATGGTTATATATATATACACGTTTTAAATCACTGAAATGCTGCACATAATCAGAATCTAAATGACATTGCCTGTATTCAATGAAAAGGTGGATTAACACAGTTTAATTCTGTGCAAAGAATTTTAAATGCATTTAGACAGGATGTCAGATTAAATCTACAGATTATATTACTGCACTTAAAAAAGGTGCACAGAAGCTGCGTCTGAAGTGGCCTATATTCAACCAACAATAATAATGTTAAATCTTGGCCCAAGAAGCAACGAATGTGTTAAATCTTCAATGAAAAAAAAAATCATTGCATTGCAAAAAATCAGCACAGAAGCCACATCTGAAGTGGCTTAATTTCCATAGAGGCAAATTTACTCTTTAGATGTTTCAGTAAATATGGAAATTATGTTTCCAAAAGGGTAAATTTACACCATTGGTGCATTTACACAAGCAAAGTAACCAAAGAGTTACAGTACAGAAAGTGGCTTATTCATTCATTTATTAATTTTTTTCGGCTTAGTCCCTTTATTCATCAGGGTTCGCCACAGCTGAATGAACCACCAACTTATCCAGCATGTTTTATGCTATGGATGCTCTTCCAGCTGCAACCAATCACTGGGAAACACTCATCACGAACTTACACTACAGCCATTTTAGCTTACCCAATTCACCTATGGATTTGTGGGGGAAACAGGAGCACCTGAAGGAAACCCATGCGAACCTGGGGAGGACATGCAAACTCCACACGGAAATGCCAACTGAGCCAGCTGGGGCTCGAACCAGCGACCTTCTTGCTGTGAGGCGATCGTGCTACCCACTGCGCTGGCTTATATTCCACCAAAAAATCCATTTACTCTATTTAATCCATCAGAAAGCCTCATAAATAGGAATGTTGTTGCAATAATTATATTAAATGTTCATTGAAATGGCTTTACACAGATTGCTTTAAGTCACTGCACTGCAAAATGAGGTGAAAATGGAAGTGGAAACTGCCTCTGAAGTAGTTTAGTGTATATTCCACAAAATCTTGAATTCCCACAGCTTCATGAAGCATCCTGAATGGATTTACACAGGATATGAAGAGTTCTGATGGAAAAACCTCTAAATGTCACTTGAAATTTTCCAATTTTCCTCTAAAATGAGCATTTTTATCAGACTCCTGTTTGTATGTTTGGTAACATCACTTTTATGTAAAAAAATAATTCATTTTCCTGGTCTTTAAAGTGAAATATCCCAACATAAACAAAGAAGGCTAAGAAAATGATTCATTTTCAATGGTAATGTCTTAATTCACCGAACCACAAAATACTGCACAGAAGAGGAATCTAAAGTGGCTTGTAAACCACTAAAAAGTTAATTTAAACTGTTTAATTCTTTGTGAAGCTTGGATGCATTGAAGTATGAGTTACAATAAAAAAAGTTCTATCAAAACAAATGAACATTTTACTCTGCCTTCTATATAAGAACCAATTCATCACTATAAAAGTGAAAAAACTGCACATAAAGCACATAAAACACATAATAACTCGAAATTTCAATTTTAGATGAAACATTTAGATGGCATTTAGAGGCTTTTTCATCTGAACTCTTCAACTGCAGAATTAAAAAAAAAAATTATAAATAAGAACTTATTAACAGTTTGAATCCTTAAAGGCTTAGCTACATGCAAAGTTGTGCATTTAGAGACAAATAATGAGACTCAACATGAAAAACCATAAAATATATTACAAAACAAATACTTTTTTTTTTTTACATTTGATCCAGCAAAATCTCAATTAGGCTCAGCCTTAACTAATCAATTACAAACATGTGTCACAAATGACTACATAACATGTAACTAAAAAAACCACAAGAAATACAAGAAATGTAAAACAAGAAAATCCAGTGTCGCCCTTATTAAACAGAACCTGTAGCACTTTTAGCAGCACAACACAACTTTTAAAATGATGCACATTTTAAAAAATAAATTCACTGCCACCTTACAAGCACACAAATACAAACACACACATACACACAGTGTCCTGCTTGTACAGTACAAGAAAATTCATTTAAATAATAAAAGAAAACAGTCTCCGCTCCTAGTAATAGAAGCCTACATTCTGTGTTTTAACACACAAAGTTGGTCAGTGGCCCAAAGAAATATCACTCTTCTGTTGCCCTGTGCTTTTGTAGGTCACATTTTTAAACGTTGACGTCGAGCTCCTGAAAAGAGGATTCGTGCCCTGGGGATAAAAGTTGAACGGGCGATTACTTCAAGTAAATTGAGCCATTACATGAACAACATAACATGAACAGAATGTGCATTATATTACACACTGCCAAACTCTTGCTAATGTTATCATACCGACTGCCATTTGGCTTTTGCCTTTTCTGCTTCAAACTTGGCAACCTCTTTCCGGTCATGAACAGAAACAAGAAACTTCCAGATCACAAGGAGTGTAATGCCGATGAAGAGGACAGACGTGCACACACCCAGAGCGATCAGTGGTGCGTTTGGTGGTTCTGGGCAGTCTGGGTAATTATACACACAAACCATGTTAAATATAAACATAACTCTGTTTGAACGTATAATCCCACAACACTCAATTTAAAGGAATAGTTCACCAAAAATGTAACATTTACCCACCATCATATGGTTCTAAACCTATTTGAATTTCTTTTTGCTGTTAAACACTGAGGAATATATTTTGATGAACTGGTAACTGGTAGCCATTAAATTTCATAGTAGGAAATACGATTACTGGTATTCAACAATCTTCCAAATATCTGTGTGTATGTGTGTGTGCTCAACAGAAAAACCCAGTTAGGTTTAGAACAAAACCCATCATTTTTGGATGAACCACTGCTTTGAAGTGTGTACATTAATGTATGAAAAAACAAAAACACCTTACCGTAAAGCTTGGGGTTGTAAATGATGCTGCCGTGATCGCTGGCCACCAAGCTGAAAGACAGCAGGCAACTCTCCTCACTCTGTAAGGTGCACAATGCAGCCCGGCTCTCCTCAAAATCTACCAAAAATAGTTTCAATTAATTGTTAAAAATATGTTATACTTGAACATTGCATATTATATGGCATGTATTTTAGATGATTAATACATTGATGGTGGTTAAATGTGGTTACTAGACAGGTGGTTGGAGAGGAGGGGTTTAAAATAATAAGAGGTTATTATAAGAGTATATAATTCGTTTTAAATTGAAAGCAAGTGAAACAAGGTTGCAAGCAAGAATTGTAAATTTTAACCTTTATTAAGATATAGGACAGTGGAAACTTCAGACATAAAAGCATTGGGAGCAGAGAGCGGGGAAGGATCAGCAAAGGACATCGAGCAGGGAATGTTCTGTGCTATATGTCGGCACAAAAGCAATCTAGGACATTCAAACTAATGACTAACTATGATGAATGAGAGACTGACTGATGAATGAATGCTGATGAACACTGCAAAAAAGCTATTCTTACTTAGAGTTGTCTTGTTTATAGTCCAAATATCAAAAAATTTATAAATCAAGAAGAATTTACTGGACGAATATAAAAATATTGTCTTGTTTTGAGAAATAATATGTTAAAATTAGGCAAGTTTTTCCTTAAAATAAGTGAATAATCTGCCAATGGGCATAAGCAAAATAATCTTATTTATATATATATTATATATTTATATTTATATATATATATTTATATATATATATATATATATATATATATATATATATATATATATATATATATATATATATATATATATATATATTATTATTATTATTTTTTTGCTTACCCCATTGACATATTATTTTTCAAAACAAAACAATATTTTTCCACTTTAATTTTTTTTTTTAATATTTAAACTATAACAGACAAAAAAAACTCTCATAATACTCTTTTCTCTCTAATTTAATTAATTTTAATTTTGTAGTTTAGTAGTGTAGTGTAATATTTACACTAATATGGCATAGTAATGATGATTAAATGTGTCTTAAACATTGAACCGCCAACTTATTCAGCATGTTTTACACAGCTGTAAGGATGGCTATAACTCTCCATAATATTAAACCCAGAAAACTGTTTCCACACGAGACAAGACCATGAGAATGGTCAGGCACTAAAACAATAAACTTCTAATCTATTATCTCCTGAAATCACTTAAATCTAGTAGATTGTTGAGGCTGATTTTTCCACAGCCTATGACCAGGTATAGTCATACATTCACAATCACTGACTTAGTATGATATAATCTAACTTTCTTTAAGTATGAGCAAGCATGGAGCGGCCTATTATTACTTAAAAGAAATTAGCTTATCTGCTAAGAATCAGAACTGGTGAAGATGTGTCTGTGAGCAGATGTAACTGGCCCGCATACTGACTGTAAGCGACTTTGGGTAAATGATGAACCATTAATTAAAAAATAAGGATTTATTAGGTTAATCAATCTAAATTAGACCTAATCACAACCTATAAGGTGATCAGCTTGAATTAGATGAATCTAAATTAAAATTATTATAAATTGGAGTCAGATTAAAATTCGGAGTTGAGAACAAATTAAAATAAATTAACACATAAAAATATTTCTTTTCACATGTGCTAAAAAGACATACACGCATTTAACCTTCACCTTTGCTGTTAGTTCCACCATAGGACTAATAGATGGACCCTTACACAGTGTATGCCCTTCCAGCTGCAACCCATCACTGGGAAACTTCCATAAACAGCTTTATTTGTCATATAGTTCTTGTACAAGATGTAAATTTAAGATTTTTAAATGAACAATTTAGCATTTTTCAGTTTACCAGCACAGAACAATTGCTCAAATGTCATTTCAAGTTTAATTAAAAGCACTTATAAGGACCTGTGATTGTTACTTTCCAGACCTTGAATCCAGATGTCTGAAATTCAAGTATTTTCAAGAAGTGTGTGAACCCTGTGTATGTGTTGTCTGTCTGTATTGTGCCATTTGGTCTTGGCACTTGTGTCAGGTTGCTTTTGATTTTGGCGTCAGGACTGAACATCCATGCCACAGAAAACCCCCCGCCCCACATTGTTATCACATCATCAGTTTATTCAGTTGACCTGTTTTTCTTGATTTGCTCTCTTTTATAGCTTCCTCATGTTTGCTGTCTTTTGCCAGTTCATCATCAGTGCTTACCCTGTGTTTTTGTTCCTGCATTGCTCCTGTCCTGTCCTGCCTTATCAGCCCAGTCTAGTTTATTTTTAGTCTGTTTTCACCCTCTGGTTGATTTTGTTGCCTTTTATTTTGGGATTATTGTAAGTAAATACCCATCTTTATTCCTGTGTTTGAGTCCTCGTCTCCTCCCTACCCACTAACCTGACAGTCAGGCTACGTCGATATAATGCTGACAAGCTGTATATACCCCCCTCCCTCCCTCTCTCTCATACAGTATATACGCTTCAAGTATATTACTGTGCAGCTTCTGGCTGTTTCGTCTTTTATGTTTCATATTACCAAGGCTTCAAGTCCTAGCTGCCATACTTCACAAAAAGCTAGAGCTTAGTCATCCTGCCATGTGAAACCTCTGTTCATTATTATACTATGTATGTTCCTTATCATTTTCTATTCAGGTTATGATTCCGGGGGTTAATGCAGACTCTTTTGTATGTGCAAATAATGGACGAAGAACCCCCATTAGGAACCATACTGTCATACATAACTGAGCAATAAACTCAACTTGCCTAAGTGGTCCTGCCTGAAATAGAGACTCTGTAGCCAAACATTCAGACATAAATGTGTCTAAGTGTGTGTGTGTTTTTTCTTCAGAACTAAAACTGACAACAGACTAATAGACAGCATAGATACATATACGGTGGATACGGAAAGTATTCAGACCACCTCAAATTTTTCACTCTTTGTTATATTGCCGCCATTTGGTAATTTTTTTCTCAATAATGTACTCACAGAACCCCATATTGACAGAAAAACAGAATTGTTGACATTTTTGCATATTTTTAAAAAAAGAAAAACTGAAATATCACATGGTCCTAAGTATTGAAAACCTTTGCTGTGACACTCATATACTATTTAACTGAGGTGTTTTCCCTTTCTTCTGATCATCATTGATATGGCTCTACACCTTCATTAGAGTCCAGCTGTGTTTGATTATACAGGACTTGACTTGGTTAGAAAAACCACACACCTGTCTATATACAGACAATGTATGTCTGACCAAATGAGAATCATGAGGTCAAATGAACTGCCTGGAGGGCTCAGAGACAGAATTATGGCAAGGCACGGATATGGCCAAGGTTACAAAAAGTATTCTGCTGCACATAACCTTTAAATAGAAGACATTTGGGGTGACCAGAAGCCTTCCTAGAGCTGGCTGTCCAGCCAAACTGAGCTATTGGAGGAGAAAGTCCTTGGTGAGACAGGTAAAGAAGAATCCAAAGATCACTGTGGCTGAGCTCCAGAGATGCAGTCAGGAGATATGAGAAAGTTGTAGAAAGTCAACCATCACTGCAGCACTCCACTAGTCGGGGCTTTATGGCAGAGTGGCCCGGCGGAAGCCTCTCATCTGTACAAGATACATGAAAGCCCACATGGAGTTTTCTAAAATGGTGAGAAATAAGAATCTCTGGTCTGATGAGACCAAGTAAAAAACATTTTGGCCTCAATTCTAAGTGGTATGTGTGGAGAAAATCAGGCATTGTTCATCACCTTTCTAATACAGTGCCAAGAGTGAAGTATAGTGGTGGCAGCATTATGCTGTGGGCCTGTTTTTCAGCTGCAGGGACAGGTCGACTGGTTGCAATCGAGGAAAAGTTAAATGCGGCCAAGTACAGGGATATCCTGGACCAAAACCTTCTCCAGAGTGCTCAGGACCTCAGACTGGGCCAAAAGTTTACCTTTTAACAAGACAATGATCCTAAGCACACAGCTAAAATAATGGAGTGGATTCACAACAACTACATGACTGTTCATGACTGGCCCAGCCAGAGCCCTGACTTCAACCCAAATGAGCATCTCTGGAGAGACCTAAAAAAAATGGCTGTCCACCAACGTTTACCATCCAACCTGACAGACCTGGAGAGCATCTGCAAGGAGGAATGGCAGAGGATCCCCAAATCCAGGTACGAAAAACTTGTTGCATCTTTCCCAAAAAGACTCATAGCTATATAAGATCAAAAGGGTGCTTCTACTAAATTCTACGAAATATTTATTTACATTTTTTTTATTTAGCTATTTGAAGGATCTGCTTTGAAAATAAGGAAATTAGTTTGGTTGCACCATTCAGAAAACTGGCAAAATAGTTGCAAGTCATTATCAAAAAGTGATGAAATCAGAGTTTTCCTGAAATGATATTTGATTTGATAATGAAATTACATTATTGCTATATCACCCGCCCCTTGAAACAGTGTATTCTGACCTGTTGAATTGCTGACGGTGGTGTGTAGAGAGTTGCACTTTACAGCACACTCATCTGACGGCTCTTTAGCTTTTAGGAAAGACTCAGCACAAGACCTGCGGGACACACAGACACAACATTAGAAAACCCGTCAACCCCACAGAGAGTTGTCTGTTTTGTGAGTGTTTTCTTAGAGCTGACTTTCTCTTTTTTTGCTTTTATTCTCTCTGTATCTCCGTATCACAGAGTCAAATGACACACAGGGTGACAGGACTTTTATCGGGAAGGAAATGTAATACTGCAGAGCAGTCATATGCCTTTTGGTGCTCATATATGCCCACTGGACAAAAGCAAGACTCATAAAAACACAACATTAAGCCAGCTGCAAAAACAAAGTGATAAAAAAAACTATCTTGCTTATATATTGTTTTTCATTGAGTAATAGTTGAAATACAAAGTAGCTGTTTATTATCTTTTTTTAGTGAGGACAGAAGCAGAATAAGCAAAAATAATAGTTAATTTAAATATATGATATATATATATATATATATATATATATATATATATATATATATATATATATATATATATATATATATTTGGACAGAAGCAGAATAAGCAAAAATAATAGTTAATTTAAATATATATATATATATATATATATATATATATATATATATATATTTGCTTTTAACTTATCCAAATTTATTGAATATAAAATAAAATATTATAAATATAATGACCATTAATATATACATTTTTTTTGTTAATAATCATATAAAAACACTCAAATATTCTTCCAGTTAACATTATTAGCCAACTAAAACTAACTAAAATCATAAAGCTAGATCTGTTTTTGTTATTTTGAATAAACTTTAGCATCAACTGTAGCTGCTTCCTTTAAGTCTGTCTGTTGTTTGACGCAGCCGAGGGAGGAGATTAAGGCATGCAGAAAGGCACATAGAAACAGTGGACGGAGAGGACTAGCCTTAAAGGTGCAGTACGACAAAACAGTCCCCTAGGTCAAAAATGTATAAAATAGAATCTTGCAAAAGGTACAATGAAAAATCTGATGGGTGTTTTGAGCTGAAACTTTACAGACATTCTGGAGACGCAAAGTGAGGTTTATTAATAAACTAATTTCGAGAGGATCACGTGCTTATGATATATCACAGCCGGTCTCGTATTAAGCTAATCAGTATCGTCCAATCATATGAGCCATAAGCTACTATAAATAACCACAGTTTTCAGTCCACCTTATCTTCGTTTGGAAGAAACCCCCCTTCCTCCCCATTCTCCTCCTTAACCTTAGATCGGGCGGCACGGAGGCCCAGTGGTTAGCACTGTTAGCCCCACAGCAAGAACACTGCCAACCCTGGTCCTGCCAGGTCGGTAGGTGTTTCTGTGAGGAGTTTGTACGTTCTCCCCGTGTCCGCGTGGGTTTTCCCCGGGTTCTCCGGTTTCCTCCCATCCAAAAAATATACATCATACATAACAATGAAACATTTGTCTAGCCCCTTCTTTTTTCCTCACGTGTTCCCTTAGCTACTGCAGACGGGGAGTTCTGAGATCCACCGAGCTCAGGCTCCCCTCTCGCTCTGCAAACGGGAGGAAGCCCCGGGCTCGAGGATCCCTTGAGCTCGGGGCTCTCTCCCGGGACAGCATGCCAAACAAGCTATTGATGAATCATCAGCTAAGTGTGAACTCTTGAAACACTTATATTAAATCTGAAAAAAGGGCTAACCTAGGTGCCCTTTAAATGCAAAATAAATCGCAAAAAATGTAAATAATTTCATAAAACATCCAATTCCAAACCATATAATCAAATTATATTTATTTCAGTTTGCAATTAATTGTTTTACATTACTTCTAGATGTTGCATACGCAACGCATGTGATGTATTTGAGTGTCTCTTGAAAAATGACATCTCAGCTGCGCCCTCACAATCATTACATTATATGGAGGGGGAGGGGTTATTTTGTAGCCTGTGCAGTAAGTAGACGCGGATGAAGTGCAGGTGTTTTACATGTGAAGATTGGATTAGACATCCTGTGGCACGAATTGGCCGTTTTGTGCGTTTGATGCGCTTCAGACTGCAAAAGAAAGTGTGAGCAAACATCTAACAAACAGAGCAATGGAACAGACAGAAAAGTAAGCAGCTTCCAACGATGGAGATTGGTTCAAGGATGACGGCCGCTGGATGTGATCAAATTGAAGAACATTATTTGTGCTTTTCATGTAAAGCTGGTATTATGTTGACTGTCAAATTGATAAATGATTTCATTTAACTCTTTTCCTGCAATTAATGAGAGAAAGTGCTTTCTTGCTATTGATGAATTTTCTGGCAATCTGTGTTTTAGGTGTATTACGGTAGTGGAAGCGCTAACGCCTGAGTGAGGTACATTATGTCAGATGCTCCGGGGGAGTGAAATCTGAGAGAGAGAAAGTAAGATTGTGGATAAAAATAAGAGTTATACAACCTTAATCCCTAAATTAAAATAAGGTGTGGACCAAAATATAGAAGCTTTATTGTTATGTTTTGTGTCATTGTCATTGTGTCAGATTGCACACCTAATATAGTAGGCTACCTAATATGATAAATAAGATACCATAAATATAATTTTTTTATATTTATTTATTGTTTAATTACAAAATTTTCTGCAAATTTCTGGGAATAAACACCACAAAATCAGTCATTTTTAATGGCTAAAAAATAAAAATAAAAATCTTAAAAAACTAGGGGGTCTGTATTATATGCTGATATAATATATATATATATATATATATATATATATATATATATATATATATATATATATATATATATATATAATCAGCATATAATAGTATTTAAGTCTAACTATTAATAAAAATCACAATAATATCTCAGTGATAATAACACTGACTTTTAAATGACTAAATTAATTAGGATTAAAGAAGTTCTGAAGGCAAAAGGGGGTCCAACCTGGTACTAGTAGTGCACCTAATAAAGTGGCCGATAAAATGTAGTTTTATTTTGTACATAAATATTGTAGAATTCCATGGTTTGAGGAAAGATAAAATGAAAACTCATTATTCTCCTTTATTTAATCTTTGGTAATTAACCTCTCACAATCATTACCTAATGATTCAAACCATGTTTAGCCAAAACAAATGCCTTTAAGAGCTTCAAAGTCATTCTGAAAATCGTTTTTTCAGTTTCAAATAAATGTGTGTGCTGACCTGTGTATGCTGCAGATGTCTCCACACGTCGGGCATCTTTCACAGTGTTTGCCCGAGGCTCCAGGAACACTGCATTCACACGTCCCACACACACACCTGCCCCGTCCACTGCAAACTGAGCCATCCGAGGACACACATGACCGGTTACTGGTGCTGCAGTTACAGAACTCACCCATCCAGCCGCTGTCACACACACACTCGCCACAGTCACACTCCCCATGACCTAAACACACATCAGCAGAGGAAAGACAAAGAGGTATAGTACATTAAGTTAATCAGATTTAAGAAAAAAGTATGTTTTATATTGAGTAATTAATCTCTAAAATGACAGTAAATCTTTTTATAACATCAATAATAATAAAAAAGTATTTAAACTGGTAAAATACATACGTATAAACTGGATTGTCTACTGTATGTGTTTGAATACACTGTAGAAATATCTGTAAATTAACAATTTTCCATATTTTGTGAGTCATGATTTCATTGTGATTATTATTAGTTATTTATGCTTTTTAATTGCCTTGAGGTACCTTGATCTTCCCCACAAATGTAGTATGATGTTAAAAAAATTTAAAATGTTATTTTTATTGATATTTTTAATAGTTTGATGTGATATATTGTCTGGTTTGGTGTTGTAAATTAAGATACAAAAACCTGTTAATAAACTGCCTGTACTTTTTTCACAGATTTAATTTCACTAGATGTTATTTATTATACAATATATATCAATATATAGCATAAAATGCACAGCTGAATTTTCATTACCAAAAGTTGACAGAGCACAGATTAACATCCCATAATAAAAAATTAAACTAAAATTCGTAAAATTATACTGTAAATCATAATAATCACAATTTTTTTTCACAGTGTAAAATGTTAATGTTGGTTTCATTCTGTAAAGTTCGGATAATATTTCTTCCATTTTTCAAATAAAAATACTGTAATTTTCTCCCCGGAAAATCACATAATGTCAGAACAACGAATGTTCTTATTCAAATCAGTGTTATTCCGTCAAATATCAATTTCTTAACTCTAAAAACTCTGGTATTGTGTTGTCTAAAAAAAGAGGATTGATTTATGAATTATTCATTCATTCTTTTTCTTTTCGGCTTAGTCTCTTTATTAATCAGGGGTCACCACAGCAGAATGAACCGCCAACTTAGCATATGTTTTACGCAGCGGATGCCCTTCCAACACTGGGAAATACCAATACACTCTTGCATGTACACACATACACTATATACGGGCAATTTAGCTTATTCAATTCACCTATACTGCATGTCTTTGGACTTGTGGGGTAAACTGGAGCACCCGGAGGAACTTCTTGCTGTGAGGCGATCATGCTACCCACTGCCCGATTTATTAATTATTAATTGCAAAATACATTATCAAAATAAGTAAATTGGCATTTCAATAGTTGCCAAGAATAACCTTATTTTGACCTGAATTTTATATATCACAAATGACAAAATATTACAGTAGAAAAACTTATAAAAACTATTATTATTATTTTAATAATAATATGTATAATTTTTTACTGAAAATAAAATGATACCAAATGACTTAATTTAACTGTAAATTAAACTGTAGTCAGTTACATGTTACTAATTACAGATTACATGATGAAAAATGCAGTTAGCAATAAAATCTAGATTACTCATAATAAATCATAGATTTAAATCATAGATTTACTCATTGGACTACTTTTAGAAAAAAAAATAATTACATTTATTAACTAATTAAATGTACCATATTTTAATAATTAAAAAAAGCACAGAGAATTTTTTGTTTCAATGTCAACATAAGAAAGTTTGGTATGCATTACATTACACCACAGCTATACATCATCAGTGTTTACAAACTAATTGGTCGACTTTAAGTGAAGTTTATTAATAAACTAATTTCGGGAGGATCACGTGCTTATGATTTATCACGGCTGGTCTCGTATTAAGCTAATCAGTATCATCCAATCATATGAGCCATAAGCTACTATAAATAACCACAGTTTTCAGTCCACCTTATCTTCGTTTGGAAGAAACCCTCCTTCCTCCCCATTCTCCTCCTTCACCTTAGATCGGGCGGCACGGAGGCCCAGTGGTTAGCACTGTTAGCCCCACAGCAAGAACACTGCCAACCCTGGTCCTGCCAGGTCAGTGGGTGTTTCTGTGGGGAGTTTGTATGTTCTCCCCGTGTCCGCGTGGGTTTTCCCCGGGTTCTCCGGTTTCCTCCCACCATCCAAAAAATATACATCATGCATAACAATGAAACATTTGTCTAGCCCCCTTGCTTTTTCCTCATGGGTTCCCTTAGCTACTGCAGACGGGGAGTTCTGAGATCCACCGAGCTCAGGCTCCCCTCTCGCTCTGCAAACGGGGGGAAGCCCCGGGCTCGAGGATCCCTTGAGCTCGGGGCTCTCTCCCGGGACAGCATGCCAAACAAGCTATTGATGAATCATCAGCTAAGTGTGAACTCTTGAAAGAGAAATGTGTGCATAGATAGCGAATTTATTAACGTGACATTTATATATTGCCATTCGATATTGTCATTATTCAATATAATCAATATAATGCAAACATTTAAAAAAAGGAAATCAAAATTAAATTATGAATAATTTACTGCCATTGTGTGAATATATCTAATCATTTAATCTATAAAAAAAGCTTTAATCTGATGCACAACTGTTCTCTGTAGTTTGCTTTTAGGACTATTGCATAAAACAAATACTCTTAAATGGAAACGCCATGATGTGCATGGATTTATAAAAAATGTGCATAAAATCTTATGCACACAACTGGGTAGGATGTAATTTTTATCTGATAAGAAAATAATTTGTGTAAACTACAATGGAAATACCATTACAAAAATACATTACCAAAAAAAAAAATAAATATCATGTGATTTTGTTTTAACAGATGCAGTTTATATATCACAATGGCAATCTGCTTTTCTGTCATGGCATTAATGGACAAACTAGCAGACCGACCACATTGCACAACATCTAAAATGTTATTTTGGTCATTCTAAAATTCCAATGTCAATGTCCGTCATCAAAGCGGTTTGATATTATTACTTCCCAGAACTGTTTAGATCGGCTGTGCTCCCAAAGAAAAGTGTCACACCTCCAAAAGCCACCGTGTGTTCATTGTGCTTCATCTTGAGGTGCAAGCAATTTATGATTTAATAAAAAATTCCCACAGTGGCTACTCATACTACAGCAAATTCCATTTTTCCATATTCCAGTTTTACGCATAAGTTTAATTTGCATCTTTGGATAGAAACATACACTCCAAAAAATTTTTGTTCAGACTAATTATTTAAAATGAGTTGAAACAATTCTTGATATTTTATTGGGACAACTTAATCGCTTTATGTTCCAGTTCACCTATAGTGCATGTCTTTGGACTGTGGGGGAAACCGGAGCACTCGGAGGAAACCCACGTCAACACGCAAACTCCACAAAGAAATGCCAGCTGGCCCAGCTGGGACTCGAACCTGCGACATTCCTGCTGTGAGGTGACAGTGCTAACCACTGCGCCACTTTACCGCCTTTCCTTCCTATTGACTTAGAATTCAGTTTATACCATTCGTCCTTTGGGTCAAAAATGACCCGCCTTCACTAAACCTCTAAAATAAAGCATCAAAATTTATTTTTAGTTGTCAAATCTATTTTGAATGAAGAAACATCCTCTATTTTCTCACACTAAAGGAACTTGCATAAGTATAAAAAGGTTTTAGCAAGACCGCATTCATAAAAGTTAAAGCAGCAGATTCTTATTCTGTGTTTAGGAGGTGTGTGTGTTGAAGTGTGCATGTACTGTATGTGCCAGTAGTTTTTGTGGTGTAAACAATTTTATAGATGGTGGGTTGAATCGAAGGACAATCGTTGTACCATAAAGCCTTTATAAAAATAGAAAACTTTTTATGTTTAGGTAATCAATTTTATAAAAAGTCACAACATTTTTTGGTCCAATAGTTATTATTAGTTAATATATTACTATCATTAACTAAGCATGAATAATCTTGTAATACATTTATCTTAGTTTAACATTAACTAATGCTTTATTAAAATCCAAAGTTGTGTCTGTTAACAGTTATATTAACAGATATAAGATATTTAAATATTACAGTATTTAAGCAGTTATAAAAATGGCTTGAAAAAAACGCATTACAGTTGGGCATCTTGAGACTAATCAATAACACTGAGGTATTTTGAGATCTTTCACTGCAAGTTATTTTCAGCTAGGATGGCTCAAACATGCAATTTAGTCTAAGACTTTAGCCTTAAAGGGATAGTTCATGCAAAAATGAAACCTTTTTTCACCCTTTACTTGTTTGAAACCTGTCTGCGTTTCTTTCTTCAGACACAAAAGAAGATATTTTGAACAATGTTGAAAAGCAGCATCCCTTGACTTCCATAGTATTTTTGTTCCTATTATGGACTACTGTGTTCCTACTATCCAACATTCTTTAGGATATCTTTTTTTCTGAGGAAAGAAATTCATCCAATCCGGGAACCACTTGAGTGTGAGTAAATGGTGTTGATATTTTTATTTTTGGGTGAACTATCTCTTTAAACCTAAAGTCTGATGACATAATCCAAATGACATGTGATCAGCAACTATCCAACACTGTGTACATATATACAGTATATATAAATCACACCGCACACTAGCATGGATGTATAAATAAATACAAACATAAGTTAGCCCACATTAAAGCCTTCTGCCCGTTTCCTCCCTAGCACAGCAACTGTTTTGCCAATTATCTGCGTGTTATTCTTTCATTAACATTCCACAGTGTGACAGCAGATCAAATATCTTTCCCACTGTCAGCGCTTTCTTTTCCTCTGACAGTGTAAAAGCATGTACTGACCTCCGCACAGCTCTCCTCTGAAGCGCAGGCATGAGAAGTCGTCACATTCACAGTACGGCCCGTACACACGGCCGAAACTGGACGGCAGACACACACACTGTCCACAGAAACACTCGCCCTGCCCGCTGCAAACCTCCGCACCTTCATGAGTCCTGCCACACACACACACATACAGTACCTGCGGTAAAATACACTGCCATTTACCACTTTATTATTTTTTATAAAAATTAAAAATAAATCACATAAAACAAAAAAAAATCTAGAAAACCAGTTTGTTACTTAAAATAAAATGAACCTTATCTGAAATAAAAGAAATTGAATAAATATGTATTTATTTATTTTTTCATTTATTTTTTAATTTTATGTTTTTTTTTCATTATTCAGAAAAAAAAAAAAAAAAAAAAATATATATATATATATATATATATATATATATATATATATATATATATATATATATATATATATATATATATATATATATATACATACACAACAGTTCTGTCTGATTCTCGAATCTGATTGGCGGCTTGATTCTGCAATAACAGCACTCGTACAGCCTCCTCATCCTTGAGGATGTGTATTACTCCACCCACATTAAGTGACAGCAGATCACAATAGACTCACAACAGTTTGACAAAAATAGCTGTTGTGTTGTGTACTTTTGAGTCTTTTTTAGGCAAAAATGTAGTTGTTTAGATTGCAACTATGCAGCTTATTTATAAGGACAGTGCCTATCTTAAATATTATAATATAATTTCAGAGCAAAGCAAAGACGGCTGCGCCACAAGATGGTGACAGAGACCACATAATAAGCCCTTAGAAGAGAAAAACTCAGCGTAATTTCAAACTACAGCTGATCAAATAATTATAATTAATAATGTCGATCTCTCTCCTTTGTATGTTGTAGTGCTGTATTTATACCATAGTAATGGTAGTGGTTGCTTTGCTTTGGCTTTTTGGGGGTTAATTATTGTGATATCTTAATTGCAACAGAGAAATACTAGGAAATGTCTCTAGACTGATGGCATTTCATGCTATTCAGCCTTATAATCTTAAAATGTGAGCAAAATCACCTGTTTTGTCAACACTTTAGATATTACGCTAGAGAAGCATTTATATACTAGCTCTAATGCCTCATTCACACTAGCAGTGACTTTGTAGCTGCCTGCCGCTCTGGGTGGCGATTGCTGCAAATGCAGCTCTTTTTCGGTCTACAGCACAGAGAATACAACCGGCCTCTGCAGGAGCTGAGAGAGGATCATGTGAGCTCTACTGGTTCTCCTATTGGCTGTTGCTCAAGATAGTCACTCATAATTTGCATAAAGTTGAAGGATTCTCAACTTGTCGCATCACTCAACACACCCACCTGGTCGCCAACGGTCCCCGTCACTCGTGTAGATGGACATCGCTCACTCTCCGTTTAAATGAATGGTCGCTTGTCGCTTTGCCACTGCGAGTCACTTGTAGTGTGAATGAGGCTTAAAGTGACGTTGGTGAAGTAGTAACGGTTTCTGCTGTTCTGACATCAGCTACAGATTTGAATAAATGGAGGAAGAAAGTAATTCCTCATTCAAAAGGATTTTTAGACTCTCGTGTTTGATTATCTTGTTTACATACACGATTATGCCGTCGAACTGTTGTATAAACGCAATATCACACTCGTAGGTGGGCTACATGGCAATATATATTGTGCCAACGGACGCCTCCCACCAGTGCTGAAATACAACCATAATCGCACTTGCACTCGTGCTTATATATATATATATATATATATATATATATATATATATATATATTTTTTTTTTTTTTTTTTTTTTTTTTTTTTTAATAAAAAAGTATTGTTATTTATTATTAATCAATATTTTTTTTTGATATGTTTATTAGTTTGATTTTTAATTATAAATATATATATATTTACAGCATTCTTTGCCTATATTTACTGTACAAAGAGTGTCAATATTATTGGAGGGCACTGAAATCACTGTAATCCCCCCCTATGAAGTCTGTACTCACCTGCAGTCGCTGACCTGATCCTGGCTCTCTGTACACTCACACTTCGGCCCCACGAAACCCGGATCACACACACACTCTCCACACTCCAGCGCCCCGCGGCCTCGGCTGCAGAAGCTGCTGTTGGTTTCGGGTGTCTGATGGCAGCTACACACACACTGAGACTCCAGTTCGATCTCTAGGGCATCTTGGAAACCCACCGGCCGCAAAGAAAACCGCCGAGGACCACCAAGACAGCCTTTTATCTCCACCGTAACGTTAAAAGATACCTGAGAGGAAATTAAAAGAAGACTTCAGAGAAGATCACCATACCGTTCAAATCATTTTCAAGGAAAACATTTTTTCAACATTTTCAAAGCATGTCCAGCTTGTTTGGTTAGGTTTGTTTTTGTCTGTCAACTGGTTTGATTATGTATACAAGAAATTACCTTACCTAAACTATAAAAATATTTACTACTACACTGTAAAATGCTGGGTTCCACAAATTCCTCCATGTTGTGACCAGTGACTTGGTGATTTGGGGGCTCTAAGTAATTCCAGGTACAAGCATTGAAACTTAAAACATTCTTTTTCTCTATAGATATATTTTTTTCTGTAGATTTAGTTTTGTTGTTGTTTTGTTTTTGTTTTTTTAAAATAATCTGCATGTTAAAAATGTTTTTTAAGTGGAACCTTTATCTTCTTAATATAAAATTAAATACTATAAATTCACAGGTAAAAAACACATTTACAAACTATGTACAGCCATAGTAATTTGACATTAAAATTAATGTAAATTAAACATTAAAAGAAGTAATTAAACATTAAAATCTTAATGGTTATAGACAAATTTTACAACATATCATAGAAAATTAATAAAAGAGCTATAGTATATGATTAATACTTCCCGGGGAACTATGCGGCTGCTTACCTCACTTATTAAGTCCACCCCACTTGTAACAACACAAATCTATTAATTTAACTTAATGGTTTTATGTTCAATTCAGGGCGACGCGATGGCACAGTAGGTAGTGCTGTCACCTCACAGCAAGAAGGTTGCTGGTTCGAGCCTCAACTGGGTCAGTTGGCGTTTCTGTGTGCAGTTTGCATGTTCTCCCCGCGTTCGCGTGGGTTTCCTCCGGGTGCTCCGGTTTCCCCCACAGTCCAAAGACATGCGGTACAGGTGAATTGGGTAGGCTGAATTGTCCGTAGTGTATGAGTGTGTATAGATGTATCCCAGAGATGGGTTGCAGCTGGAAGGGCATCCGCTGCATAAAACATGTGCTGGATAAATTGGCGGTTCATTCTGTTGTGGCGACCCCTGATTAATAAAGGGACTAAGCCGAAAAGAAAATGAATGAATGAATGTTCAATTCACTTAAATTTTTAAAATGTATTAAGTTGTCAAAAAAATATTAAGAATTGTGTTTTTTTAACTCATTGTTAATAAGTAGTTTGAACAAGCAGCAAAAGTAATTTTAGGTGACTTTACTTAAGCTTACTTTACTTAAGCGATTAGTTGGCTTTACTAAAAAAAGTTAGCAAACCTTTTATTTTTAAAGCGATTATTTGACTTTATTTTGAAAGTGTAAGTAAAACAGTTGACTTAAAATTATAAATCAAATGAATTTTGTTAATAGTTAGTTAAGACATCTTAAGTAACAACAGGTTTACTCACTTTTTTAAGTAAAGTCAACTTGTCACGTTAAACGTAATGGGTTTTACTCACTTTTACTCACAGTAACTTTTACTAGTAACTCTTAACTAGTTTACTAACAAGTAACTAATCACTTTTTACAGTATATCAACCCCATAATGGACTCAAAATATATATTTTTGTATTCTGTTTTGGACTCTGAGAATCATTATTTCATAAAAGGAGTCATAATTTAATGTTTTTAGATTAAAACCATAGCTGATCAGCAATATCTCATTAATGAGTTACTGTGAAAGAAAAATAAAGTTTTTAACCATGTAACATTTATTCATTAAAATTGTATACATTCCAAAGACAATTACCAAAGACACATTACTGTATTGTATGTACCAGTATTAAACCCACTGGAATTGAGGTGATTTATTTATTATTTGAACTATGGTTTAACAGAAAAGTTTATGCACAATAAATCAATTTTACTATCAAAAAAATTATCAATAGAAAATAGATCAATAACTAATAGACAGGCTTACATATGTATGTTAATCAACAAAATTCAGTTATGTTTTAATGTACAAGGCAGTGAAGTGTTACTGTAAGTGAATGAAGATATAAATCACTGACCACTTCACCAGCTTTGACATTGGTGCAGTTTTTATGTCCGGGTGTGATGGTCCCGTCCTGACAGAGAGCTGTGAAGGACATCTGCAGACCCTCGGTGTTGCCCAAAACCTCCAGGTCAATCTCTGATCTCAGTTCCTGATAGTCAGATAAAAGAACTTCTTTAAAGTGTGTCACTTATTGAGTGCTTTATATACTCTCATTTGATTATTACAGGTTATTAATAAGACAGGGTGATCAGGCCCACTGTGAACTGACTAATAAAACAAAAATAAAACTGCAAGATAATAACAGTGAGTATTACGAGAGGCAGTAAACTTAACTAATTAATCTAGAAAGATCTGCTGAAAAAGTAAACTAAATTAAAAAAAACAAAAACTAAACCAAAAACAAAAAGCAACAAACATAGTGAAAAACAAATATATGGGCTTACAGAGAGATAAAAGCGATAGTCTCTTTAAATTTCTATACACCACAAACCAAACAAAAAACCAAACAAAAAACTAAACTAAGAACAAAATAATGAATAACATTATGAACAAAAACAAAACAAAACCTGTGAGTAACAAAAAAAGCACTTCGCTAGTCTCTCAGTTTTTCTGTTTGGAAAAAAAGAACTAAACTAAAACCAGAGCTACAAATAAAATTACAAACATACAAACAAAATTAAAAATGAATCTGAGATCATTGAGTAAAAATAAAGGCAATTAAACTAGTTGACAAAAATTTCTAAAAAGCTACAATGGAAAGGAAATTAGAACTAAATAAAAAAAGACACAGCAAAGCAACAAACAAAACAACTACAGCTAAACAAAAAACAGAACTGAAAACAAAACTGCAAAATCATAAACAAGATTAAAAATAAAAACATGCGATTCTAGAGTGATGAAAGTGATGAATTTAGTCTATTTTATATACAGCTCAAACAAACAAAACAAAAAGCACACCTAAAGATAAAACAAAACTAAAAAGAAACCTGTCAGATCATCGACAAACAAGAGAGACATCACAGTAGTCTCTACAGCTCTCTAAAGGGCTACAAACTAAATTAGAAACAAACTTAAAAACTAAATTAAAAATACATCTGCAGATATCACTGAGTGGCAACACAGAAATAAAATAGTTCACCAAATATTCTATAAAGCTGAAATGGAAAGAAAACAGAACTAAAATAAAATAAAATAAAAAAACATAGAAAAGCAACGAAGAAACAAACAAAACTAAAAGCAAACCCGTGAGATCAAGGAGAGATAAAAGAAATATTATTTTCAATACTTTTCTACACAAGTAAAACTAAAAAAAAAAAACCACACACACAACTGAAAACAAAACTGCAAAATCATAAACAAAACAAAAAACAAAACCATGAGATTTCAGAGTGATGAAAGAGATTAAATTTTAGTTTATTTTTTATACAGCTCAAACAAAACAAAACAAAAAACACAACCAAAGACAAAACTACACTAAAAAGAAATGAGAGACATCAAAGTAGTTTCTACAAATCTCCAAGCTTCCAAAACCAAACCAAACAAAAATAAATAAAAACAATCAGTGGTGTTAAACTAACACTATCATGTATAAAATTGTGTTCAGTCGTCATTACTCATACTGTCGTCATACTGCATTCCATCAGAAATAAATTCTTATATATAAATGTAAAACTATGAAATAATAATATAATTCATTCATTTTCTTTTCAGCTTAATCCATTTATAAATCTGGGGTCGCCACAGCGGAATGAACCGCTGTGAGGCGATCGTGCTACCCACTGCGCCACTGTGTCGCCCCATAATAATATAATAATTATTACAAAATAAATGATTAAAACCTTGTCAATTCAACAATGTTCTATAAGTTATGCAGTACACCTGAGCAGGCCATCCTGTGTCAGAATGACTCACATGCTGAATCAGCAATGCAGGCACACCAGGTACCAACATGTCCAGAGCATTTCTGACGGTCAACTTCACTTCAAATAGACCATTCTAGCATATTTACAGACTTCACACTCCATTAAAACAGCAGCAGCATTGTGCACCTGTGTCAGGTCGGTGGATGTGAGTTTCTGGGGGCTCAAATGAAGATTAGAGAGCAGGAAGAGAGGAGAGAGAGTGGGGGATGGAGAAACAGATGAAGAGATCAAACAACAGCTGAAGAACGAGTGCAGACACGCTCTCTGAACACTGAGATGAGAAAGAAGAAGTGGGAATGCTGAACGGAGGCGATACATGGGAAAAATCATTCTCTCACAGTCAATCATCAGTTGGAGTTTTGTGCAATTTACACATAAGGTGTCATTCACATAAAACAAGAACTCTTTGATATATAAACATATAAGGCTTTATTTAAGATTTCATTGACCTTATAAAAAACTTGTATGTATGTAAAATGTATATAGATAGATAGATAGATAGATAGATAGATAGATAGATAGATAGATAGATAGATAGATAGATAGATAGATAGATAGATAGATAGATAGATAGATAGATAGATAGATAGATAGATAGATAGATAGATAGATAGATAGATAGATAGATAGATAGAGTTGAAGTCAGTATTATTAGCCCCCCTTTGAATTTTTTTTTTTTGGCTAGAAGAAAAGCAGTTTTTAATTTTTTAAAAACCATTTTAAGGTGGAAACTATTAGCCCCTTTAAGCTACATTTTTTTTTCGATAGTCTACAGAACAAACCATCATTATACAATAACTTGCCTAATTACTCTAACCTGTCTAGTTAACCTAATTAACATAGTTAAGCCTTTAAATGTCATTTTAAGCTGTATATGTCTTAAAAATATCTAGTAAAATATTAAACAGGGGGGCTAATAATTCATGGGGGCTAATAGTATATATATATATATATATATATATATATATATATATATATATATATATATATATATATATATATATATATATATATATATATATATATATTTAGAGAGAGAGAGAGAGAGAGAGAGAGAGAGAGAGAGAGAGAGAGAGAGAGAGAGAGAGAGAGAGAGAGAGAGAAAGAGAGAGAGGAAATCACTTTTAAAATTGTTGAAATTAACTTCTTAGCAATGTGAATTACTAACTTTAGATCTTTTCAACTAGGACATTTATAAACTATCTTCATGAAACATCATACATATCTTTACCTAATTTTCAAATAATTTTTGCCATTGAAAGAAAATTCAATCATTTTGACCCATGCGTATTTTAACCAATGTATTTTGCATTATATATTTTGGTTATTTATTTTTTTGGGGGGTGGAAATTATTTATAAAATTATCAATAAAAATATTTTTTACTTTAATACTTATACAAACAAACAAATAACAAACAAACTTGCATACATGAATGAATGAATGAATGAATGAATGAATGAATGAATGAATGAATGAATGAATGAATGAACAAACGAACGAATAAATAAATGAATGAACGAATAAATAAATGAATGCACACATGAAAAAAAACTAAACTGTGAAAATGAATCCATATTTATTAAATACAACTGATTTTTCACTCAAAACATTTGAAATCTTTTTTATATACCTTGTCATTTAAATAAAGATTAAAAAGGTAATCATAAAACCACAAATTTAATTTTTAATTTTAAAAAACGTCTGAACTCTCCTCTCTCTCTTTCTTTAAATGTAGTTTATTACAAGGTTGAGTACAAAAACCTTTTAAATAAACTGCCAGTACATTTTCTGTTATTTTACAGAATTATTTCTCTACATAGTATTTCTTATACAACACATTACTAAAATGTAAAGAAAAGTCACTTTGTTGAACTGTAGAGTTGATTTTTCAACATCAAATCAGTCCCATAACTCAATTTTCAACCCTAATAAAAGGAAAACACTTGTGAATCACAAAATATGGAAATGGTTATTGATATTTTTACAGTGTACATACAGTATAGGACAATTAGCAATAAAAGCTTGGTAATGCCCAATTAAATAGACATTAGAATGTTAAAACGGCAACCACATCACACAACCAAATTGGAGCATATTATTTGGCAATTTGATCATGTAATACCTATATACTGTAAGTGTAATCTGATTATTACATTTTTCAACATGTAATATAATTACAAGGTTTCAATGTAATGCAATAAGTAAATCAGTTATCAGTTCTGTAATATTGATTATCTTCATTTATTCATTCATTAATTCATTCATTCATTTCTTCATTCATTCATTTTCCTTCGGCTTATTCTCTATTTCACAGGTCGCCACAGCGGAATGAACTGTCAACTATTCCAGCATAGGTTTTATGCACCGGATGTCCTTCCAGATACAATCCAGTACTGGGAAACACTCATACACACTCATTCACACACACACTCATGCACTGAAGACAATTTAACTTGTTAAATTGCGCCTGGTGTTTGTAGCTTTTTGTTTGTAGTGTTTGTAGCTTTAGCCTGCTAGCACCTGCTTTAGCCTGCTGGCACCGCTGGTCAGCTAAAGCTACCAACCTCTTTTCACTCACTTATTACTTTTTCTCACTTACTGGCTTTGCTCTTCACCTTGTACAATGTCGCTTGCGTGTCTGTCCTTGAGTGCAGGAGAGGCATCGATGGAGGCGCTGGAGCTGGAAGCAGTGGAGTCCCAGATTCGCTCGCTGGAGACGAAGCGAGAGGGCATCAGGGCTCTGCTCTGAACCTGTACTCGCTCGTCTGAGGTAAGTGTTCGATACAACGACAATCCCCCTGCCTCCTCAACCCCGTGTGCTTCTCTGTCCAGGCCCAGCGCACCGAGGACGCGGTTCGCCCAGGCGTCGTTCACGCCGACACCCAGCTACCACGGCCCCTGGGTGTAGCCGCGTAAGGTGCTTACCTGGTCCCGGGGCAGAACGTCTCCTCCTCCGGTGTTCGAGATCCCCACGGAGAACCGCTTCGCCCCTCTCCGCGAGACGGGTTGCGATGTGGCCATCATTGGCGATTCAATCGTGCGCCACGTCCGCTCCGCTTCCTCCAAAGGTAACAAAGTACGCACTTTCTGCTTCCCTGGTGCCCGAGTTAAGAATATTTCTGCACAGATACCTACTATCCTGAGCGCTGCCGAGAGCCTCGGTGCCGTCGTCCTCCACGTGAGGACGAATGACACCGGGCTCCGGCAGACGGAGATCCTGAAGAAAGACTTCAGGAGCCTGATCGAGACGGTTCGACGCACCTCGACCGCCACGCAGATCATCGTTTCTGGATCGCTTCCTACCTACCGCCGAGGAAATGAAAGGTTCAGTAGACTTTTTGCTCTGAATGAATGGCTATTAACATGGTGTGAAGAACAGCTTTTCCGCGCTGACGGGCTGAACCCCAGTCGAGCTGGAGCTGAAGTCCTGTCGGACAACATCTCCAGAATACTTCGCTCTATCTGACTAGTAAGTAAAAACTCACAAAATTCACAATTTAGCCATACAGAGTCCTATTCATCCCACATAAATAACAGTAATGCAAACCTAGCTAACCCCATAGAGACTGTGTCTGTTCCTCGCATTATTAGATCAAGAAATAAACGTACTGTGTGCTCCAGAAATAATCTATTAAGAATTAAACCAGAAAAACCACTAAAAAGTGAAAATACAAATTTCATGAAGCTTGGTCTCCTAAACATCAGGTCACTAGCACCTAAAGCACTTATCATAAATGAATTAATAACAGATAACAATCTTAATGCACTCTGTCTCACTGAAACCTGGCTGAAACAAAATGACTATATTAGTTTAAATGAGGCAACTCCTCCAGGATTCTTATATAAACATGAGGCTCGTCAAACTGGTCGTGGTGGTGGAGTCGCGTCAATCTTTAGTGATATTCTTAATGTTAATCAGAGAAACGGACTTACGTTTAGCTCCTTTGAAGTATTAGCGCTTAATGTTGTCCTTCTAAACACTATGCAAAAACCTATGTTATCTCTCGCTCTAATCACCATATATAGACCCCCAGGACCCTATGTCAATTTTCTAAAAGAGTTTTCTGATTTTATCTCTGACTTACTAGTTAAAACTGATAAAATACTAATTGTAGGAGACTTTAACATCCACATAGATGATGCTAATGACACATTAGGGCTCGCATTTATGGACTTACTGCTCTCACTAGGAATAAAGCAAAATGTTATTGGTCCAACCCATCGCCTAAAGCATACACTAGATCTAATTCTGTCTTATGGAATTGAGGTCATTGATGTAGACATTATACCACAAAGTGATTATATTACAGACCACTACCTCTTACTATATAAGCTGTGTTTACCTGAAATTAGCAGATCCGCTCCAATATATCGCCCTAGTAGAACTATTGTTCCATCCACTATAGATGAATTTATAAATAACTTACCTGATCTTTCTCTACTTCGAAATGCACCCGCAAACGCAAATGACCTTGATGTAGTAACCAGCAGTATGGATGCCATCTTTACTAGCACTCTAAATACCGTGGCACCCATCAAACTAAAAAAGGCTAGAGAGAATAAAACTACACCATGGTATAATAGTCATACCCGCGCTCTCAAAACAGCAACCCGTGCCCTGGAACGTAAATGGAAAAAAACTAATTTAGAAGTCTTTAGAATTGCATACAAAGACACTATGTCCAGCTATAGGAGGGCTTTAAAATCTGCCAGGGCTGAGCACCTCCGCAAACTGATAGAAAATAATCATAACAATCCTACATTCTTATTTAACACCATTGCTAAATTAACAAATAATCGGTCATCTTTGGAACAAAACGTTCCACCGCAAATTAGCAGTGATGACTTCATGAATTTTTTCAGTGATAAAATAGAAGGCTTTAGACAGAAAATAGGAGATATTAAACTTTCTGCACCGCCTTATACTTCAGATCCAGTAAACACGCCACTGAATCTAAATAACCTACAGTGCTTTAAAATCATAGAACAGGAAGAGCTAGACAAAATTATAAATAGCTCTAAATCAGCTACGTGTATATTGGACCCAATTCCAACAAAGTTATTAAAAGAATTGCTATCTGTTATAGGAGAACCTCTTCTTAACATTATCAACTCTTCTTTATCTTTAGGCCATGTTCCAAATCCTTACAAGTTATTAAACCTATTATTAAGAAACCACAACTGGACCCCAGCAACTTAGCTAATTATAGGCCTATTTCAAATCTTCCATTTATATCTAAAATACTAGAAAAAGTTGTTTCTGCTCAATTATGCTCCTTTCTGCAGATAAACAATGTTTTTGAAGTGTTTCAGTCAGGTTTCAGAGCTCATCACAGTACAGAAACTGCATTAGTGAAAATAACCAACAATTTACTCTTAGCTGCTGACCAAGGGTGCATCTCGCTATTAGTTCTACTCGATCTTAGTGCGGCATTTGACACCATTGACCATGGTATCCTTATTAATCGCTTAAAGTCTACAGGTGTCCAGGGACAGGCCCTACAATGGTTTAAGTCATACTTATCTGACCGTTACCAGTTTGTGAATATTAATGGACAGCCTTCACAAATCAGCCCAGTAAAATACGGGGTGCCTCAAGGATCAGTTTTAGGCCCATTTGCTGTTTACAATATACATGCTACCCCTGGGAGACATTATTAGAAGACATGGGATCAGCTTTCACTGCTATGCAGATGATACTCAATTATATATTTCAACTAAACCTGACGAGACGTCTAAACTGTCCAAGCTAACTGAGTGTATTAAACATGTTAAAGACTGGATGACCAACAATTATCTTCTCTTAAACTCAAACAAAACAGAATTATTACTTATTGGGCCTAAATCCTGCACACAGCAGATCTCACAACTCGACCTACAATTAGAGGGATACAAAGTTAGCGTTAGCTCTACTATAAAAGATCTGGGTGTCATATTAGACAGCAATTTAACTTTTAAAAATCATATATCCCATGTCACAAAAACTGCTTTCTTTCATCTGAGAAATATCGCTAAGTTACGAAGTATGCTATCCATCTCAGATGCAGAAAAGCTAGTCCATGCTTTTATGACTTCTAGGCTGGACTACTGTAATGCTCTGTTTGCTGGCTGCCCAGCATCCTCTATTAACAAACTTCAATTAGTACAAAATGCAGCTGCCAGAGTTCTTACCAGGTCTAGAAAATTTGATCACATCACCCCAATTTTATGCTCCTTACACTGGCTGCCTGTTAAGTTTCGTATTGAATTTAAAATATTGCTTCTTACCTACAAAGCTTTAAATAATCTAGATCCTGTTTATATAACCAATCTTCTGTCTCGCTACAATCCAACTCGCTCTTTAAGGTCTCAAAACTTAGGGCTTCTGGTAGTACCTAGAATAGCAAAGTCGAGTAAAGGAGGTCGAGCCTTCTCATATATGGCTCCAAAACTCTGGAATAGCCTTCCTGATAACGTCCGAGGCTCAGACACACTCTCCCAATTCAAAACTAGATTAAAGACCTGTCTGTTCAGTAAAGCATACACTTAGTGCACCACTTAGGGGGCTCCCACACAGGTTATGCATCTTGTTGATATACACTGTGAACATCAGCTACGCTAATTATTTTCTTTATTCTCCATTTCCACCTGGGGATACTCTTCCCGAGGCCCTCAGACTATGCAGAGCCACTGATTCGATCCAAGACCAACGACGAGATGAACCAAGGTTTCCATATCCTGGACCAGGCCGAATCCCGAGCAGCTACTGTGATGGTCATGGAAGAGTGGAGAACATGAGACTGATTCCTGTGACGCTCCAGGGACAGACGAGTCTTCGCTGAGGCCAGCTTCCAGCCTCCGCCACTGAGACTGCAGCTCTGCTCAAGACGTTTGGCCAGCGGAGAAATTAAAATGGTCGTGCCCAACTGAGCCTGGTTTCTCTCAAGGTTTTTTTTCTTCACTTCCGCCATTAGTGAAGTTTTTTTCCCTCTCCGCTGTCGCCACTGGCTTGCATGGTTCGGGATCTGTAGAGCTGCGCATCGTTGGATTTGCCCTTCAATATTTGGACTCTCAGTAGTGATTATTAAACCACACTGAACTGAGCTCAACTGAACTGAACTTAAACACTACAAACTGAACTACACTGTTCCTATTTACTGTGACCTTTTATGTGAAGCTGCTTTGACACAATCTACATTGTATAAGCGCTATACAAATAAAGGTGAATTGAATCGAATTGAATTGAACTTACCCAATTGACTTCTATTGCATGTAATTACTGTGGGGGAAACCGGAGCACCAAGAGGAACCCATGCGAACCTGTGAGGCAACAGTGCTAACCACTGAGCCACCACCGCAGCCCCCATTTTAAGTTCAATCCACTTAAATTTGTAAAAACAATTAGGTTAGCTTAATCTATTTGTGTTTGATCAACATGAAGAAATTGTGTGGAACCAGCATTTTTTACAGTAAAATAAACCCTCTGTAAATCCTCTGACATCACTCTCTTTAACCTCATTACACCTTGTGAAGACTAGCATGTGTTCTCGTACCTTATATGAGGTCATGATGAGCTCCAGAATGTTCCTGGAATCGGATGCCAGGACCCCCACAGTAGCACCAGGAATCAGACTTGCATAATTCTGCCAAAAAATGCAAAAGAAAGTGGTTAAACATCAACTTCAAACTGGAGAACAGCCACAGAATCTGAGATGAACGCGAGCGATAAAGAGCAAGAGAAGGAGAGCACAGAAAACATGAAATATTTGTGTCAGGAGAGGTCGGCCTGGGTGATGTGATAAAGGCTGTGTTTGAACATGTTATATGGAGAGCTGAATACACTAGTGATTCACACATTGATATTTTTTATTCTTTCACACACACACACACAGAAAAAAACACATGGCTTTTGTTCGCCTCGTTGTGGTCTAAAATTAATAAACATGAGAGGGAGAAAAATCTAATTTTTCTTACCTCATAGTTTTGTTTCTGATCTTTAGTCACAGCGAATATGAGGAGAATATTGTTTTCAACCAGTTTGTCAACAAGCTGGCCCAAAGTTGGATACTCCTACATGTAGACAGTGAAAAAAAAAGTTGTAGAGTCAGGGAAGTAAAATAAAATATGTAAAAAATATATAAAAAAAAATAAATAAATAAAATATATATATATATATATATATATATATATATATGCAATGTATAACATGTATAAAAGCATTTACAAGCAAATGTAAAACTCTAATCAAAGGTTTCAAAATACTTTTAGGTAAAACGAATTTGGTTAACAATAAAAGCTTTGTTAATCCCCAATTAAATAAACATTAAAATGTTAAAACAGCAACCACATCACACAGCTAATGTCCTCTATGTTTAGAATAAAATTTGCGCAAATTATCTGAGCAGTTTGACCATGCAATCTTTAAATAAGTAACTGTATCTGATCTATCAAGAAATAATATTTACACATTTTTATATAATATTATAACAAGTAATTTGACTACAGTATCCAGATAGCAATACATTAGAAGCCAGCTGTTCTATTGTTTATCCTACATATAAATATACACTCACTGGCCACTTTATTAGGTACACATTACTAGTAGCGGGTTGGACCCAATTTTGCTTTCAGAACTGCCTTAATCCTTCATGGCATCGATTCAACAAGGTACTGTAAATATTCCTTAGAGATTTTGGTCCATATTGACATAATAGCATCATGCAGTTGCTGCAAATTTGTCAACTGCACATCCATGATGCAAATCTCCCATTCCACCACATCCCACAGGTGCTCTATTGGATTGAGATCTGAGAACTCATTGTCATGTTCAAGAAACCAGTCTGAGATGATTCGTCTTTATGACATGGCGCATTATTCTGCTGGAAGTAGCCATCAGAAGATGGGTACAACTGTGGTCATAAAAGGATGGACATGGTCAGCAACAACACTCAGGCAGACTGTGGTGTTGACATAATGCTTAATTGGTTCTAATGGGCCCAAAGTGAGCCAAGAAAATATCAGCCACACCATTACACCACCACCACCACCAAGCCTAAATTGCTGATACCATGCAGGATGGATCCATGCTTTCATGTTGTTGATGCCAAATTCTGACCTTATCATCTGAATGTCGCAGCAGAAATTGAGACTCATCAGACCAGGCAACGTTTTTCCAATCTTCTATTGTCCAACTTTGGTGAGCCTGTGTGAATTGTAGCCTCAGTTTCTTGTTCTTAGCTGACAGGAGTGACACCCGGTATGGTCTTCTGCTGCTGTAGCCCATCCGCCTCAAAGTTCAACGTGTTGTGTGTTCTCGGTTGTAACGAGTGGTTATTTAACTTACTGTTGGCTTTCCATCAGGTGGAACCAGTCTGGCCATTCTCCTCTGACCTCTGGCATCTACAAGGTATTTGCGCCCACAGAACTGCCGCTCACTGGATATTTTCTGTTTCAGACCATTCTCTGTAAACCTCTGTAAACAACATGGTTGTGCGTGAAAATCCTAGTAGATCAGGAGTTTCAGAAATACTCAGACAAGCCCGTCTGGCACCAATTATCATGTCATGTTCAAAGTCACTTAAATCACCTTTCTTCCCCATTCTGATACTCAGTTTAAACTGCAGCAGATCATCTTGATCTTGATTAGAAAATTGGTCAGTTAACAGGTAGTTGGACAGGTGTACCTAATAAAGTGGCCGGTGAGTGTACACATTATACACTGAAAAAAATATTTATTGGACTTACTGAATTTGTCTTTTAGGATAAGTGGTCACAAACAATTTATATGGACTAAATTTAAAACTAATTACATTTTGTAATTAAAATAAACTTTATTTGTTTGTTTAAATTCAGCCCATATAACTCATTTGCAACCACTAACCTTTTAAAAAAAAGCAAATCCAATGAATCTTTTTTCAGTGTATATGTATTTATAATGAAAAATGACTAGAGTTTATTTTCAATTATAATTTAACCGGGAATATTCCTTTAAGTGATCCAAATGTCCTGACAGCTCAGGAACTGAAGCTGCAGTCTTCACCTTACCAGGTGGGCAGCCATGGAATACTCATTATTGCTGTCCAGGTGACATTCTCCGTCATTTGGCACAACGATGCCGGACATTTTACTGTCCATCCCAAAATGAGAATCAGCATCGCTCACGAACACCAGCAGCTTCATGGAGTCGTTTCGCCAGCCAATCTTATCCTGAAGAGATGGATAAAGTTCAGAATCAAGCGCATGAGAGATAAAACATTTCTCCCTTAAAAGCATCAAATGTTCCTTTTAAAGAGATAGTTCACCCAAAAACGTATACTCAATCTCTATTTACTTAAACTGCTGAGTTTCTTTCTTCTGTTAACACACAAAAGATGATATACTGATGAAAAACAGCCATTGACTTCTATAGCTTTTTTATTTCTAATATGGATGTCAACATCTGCTTATTTCCAACATTAATCAGAATATCTTCAAATTCAAAAAAGTTTAGAATCACTCGAGTTTGAGTAAAATGTAATTGAGTGAATGTAAGTAAGAGAGTCAAAAGTACTTGATTTTTTCATGTACTTAAATTGTACATATTATGTGTCCAAACAAGTGCTAATAAAATTTATACAACAGGTCTGTCTGGTTCTCAAATCTGATTGGCTGATAGCCATGCGATATTCTGCAATAACAGCTCTTGTACAGCCTCCTCAACCCTTGTGTATTACTCCACCCACATAGAGTGACAGCAGATCAATAAACACAACAGTTTGACAAATATTGCAGCTGTTAGACAACATAATATACTTTTAAGGCTTTTGTAAGTGAGATTGTAGTTGTTTAGATTGCAACTATGCAGTTTATTAATAAGGATAGTCCCTATTTTAAATATTTATCATTTCAGAGATTCAGCTAGTCGGCGGCCATCCGCCTGTCATACTCAGCTGCGCCACAAGATGGTGACAGAGGCTGCATAATAAGTCCTTAGGAGAAAATAACTCAGCATTAATTTCAAACTACAGCTGATCAAATCATTATAAAACAGGTAAATTACTTTCTAAGTTGATCTCTCCCTTTTGTATGTTGTAGTGCTGTAATTATATCATAGTAATGTCTCAATACTGATGGCATTTCATGACGTTCAGCCTTATAATCTTAAAATGTGAGTAAAATCACCTGTTTTGTCAGCACTTTAGACATTATTCTAGAGAATCATTCAAATACTAGCTCTAAAGTGACATGGGTGAAGTATTAATGGCTTCTGCTGTTCTGACTTTCGGCTGCAGATGTTAATGAATGGTGGAAGAAAGTAGTCCCTCATACAATTTTTTTTTGAGACTCTCCATGTTTGATTTTCTTTTTTATTTACATGATTATGCAGTCGAACTGTTGTATAAACGCAATATAACACTCATAGCAGTGCGATATGGCTGTATATCAATATACAGCCATATTACACTGCTATGAGTGTGACATTGCTCATGTAAAACATAGCCAGGGGTGTACATAATGTTTTTGGCCAAGATTTATCTTTTGAGCCAAAAATTTTAAGATCATAAAAAAGATGTTTTATAAATTTCCTACAAGACACATATCAAAACAATTTATTATTTCAACTTTTAAATGGTTTTTTTTTAGATTTAGATTTTTTAAACCCTCAGATTCTGGGCAAATACTCTTACAAAGTATACATAAGTTTATATATACAGCTTTCAGGGGATGTTTAACTCTCAGTTTCAAAAAATGTACTCTTATGTTTTTGTGGTCCAGGTTGACATATTTTAAAATACCCTTGATGAGATTTTCATGTACCGCCATAACTTAGATTACTATATGCGGGACTGCTGCTGCTTTCACATTTAGCTTTTAGCTTTCACATTTGGCTTTCACATTTAGCTTTCACATCTAGCTTTAAATTATACTGAACCCCCACCCCCCAAGTTTAAATTTTAACTTGTAGTTTCTTTTTCAATATGCTAAAATTGAGCAGAACAGCCATCTGTTTATCAGATTGTAATGTTCATTCGTTCATTTTCCTTCACTTAGTCCCTATTCATCAGGTGTCGCCACAGTGAAATGAACCTCCAACTTATCCAGCATATGATTTACACAGCGGATGCCCTTCCAGCTGCAACCCAGTACTGGAAAAATGATTGTAATGTATGAGTTCAAATAAATGAGAGTCATTTCTGCTGAAGACGGGCTGAAATTATATAAACTTTTTTCTACTTACAGTGCATCAGTTATGCTTCTTGTAAATGCATAAATACACTGTTTGACCAACTCATCATTCATTTATTAATTTTCCTTCGGCTTAGTCTCTATTTCAGAGGTCGCCAAAGTGGAATGAACCCGCCATCTATTCCAGCATATGTTTTATGCAGCAGATGCACTTGCAGCCACAACCCAGTACTAGGAAACACCCATACACAGTCACTCACACACACTACGACCAATTTAGTTTATTCAATTCACCTATAGTGCATGTCTTTGGACTGTGGGGGAATCCAGGGCACACAGAGAAAAACCTATGCCAACACAAGGAGAACATGCACACTCCACAAAGAAATGCCAACCGGGACTCGAACCAGCGACAATAGAAACCTTCCTAAAAGTAAGCGTATACCAGAATCAGTTTTAATTTATTTATTAATGATTATGGCTCATATGATGATTTAAAATGGTTCAGTAAAGTCAGAATTTAAGTTTAATATCTTTACTTTGAGTTTACTTACAGCTGCCCACATTCTCCTGCCAAGTTTGTTTTTTAATACAGTTGAATTATTAGCCCTGCTGAATTAATAGCCCCCCTGTATATTTTTCTCTCCAATTTCTGTTTAATGGAAAGATTTTTTTCAACACATTTCTGAACATAATAGTTTTAATAACTCATTTTTAATAACTGATTTCTTTGATCTTTGCCATGATAACAGTACATAATGATTTACTAGATTTTTACTAGACAATAGTATTCAGCTTTAAGTGCAAAGTAAAGGCTCAACTAGGTTAATTAGGTTAAGTAGGCAAGTTAGGGTAATTAGGCAAACTATTGTGTAACAGTTGTTTGTTCTGTAGACAATTGAAAAAAATATTGCTTAAGGAGGCTAATAATATCGACCTTAAAAATGGTTTTAAAAAAATAAAAACCTGCTTCTATTCTAGCCGAAATAAAACAAACAAGGCTTTCTCCAGAAGAAAAAAAAATTATAGGAAATACTGTGAAAAACGCCTTGCTTTGTTAAACATTATTTGGGAAATATTTTAAAAAGAATTCAAAGGAGAGCTAATAATTTTGACTTTAACTGTTTCACAATTTTTGCACATTGGTGTATGTACATTTCCGCCCTTTTTGTAAATCAGACTCCTGGTCCAATTTTTTGTGTGAATCAAATGTGCACCTGCCTAATGTGCACCCCTGATTATACATGTACTAAAGCAGTGTTTCTCAACCACGTTCTTGGAGGACCACCAGATCTGCACATTTTCCAGGTCTCCTTAACCAAACACACCTGATTCAGATCATCAGCTCATTAGCACAGACTGAAAGACCTGTAATGGTGTGTGACAGACAAAGGAGATATCGAAAACATGCAGTGTTGGTGGTCCTCCAGGAACGTGGTTGAGGAACACTGATCTAAAGGAACCTTATTTGAAAATGTTTCCCAAAATACACACACAAAAATGTAAACAATATTAAAGTGAATAAATTGTGTAAAGCAACTCACCCCACAGACCGCGGCCTGCATGATGGCATCAAAACCACACTCGGGAATGTCAATGTTCGCCGATATCTGCTGCTTGGAGATGATCTCATTAAACCTGTCAGTGCTGCTAGTTAACGACAGGAGGTGTCTGTATCCAAATGTGGGAAGACATTCTATATCAACACTCCTGTAAAAAGAGAAAAGGCTTTCTATTGTCTGAAACAGTTCATCAATCACCTCTAAATGGAAGATGATGCCATGTGACGTAATGCACAGGTCATAAATACGATTGGTCGAAATTAAACCTAACACAGGCTGTCACAATTCATCTCACTTTCTGGGTTTACACTGGCAGACACTTTATATCTGGTATGTTTTCGGGAATCACCTGCAGGGATTGGCCAGCTCTTCGCGGGTTATCTTGATGAACGGCAGAACGGGTTTCTCCACAAATGAGCCAAATCCTAGTCTAAATTTACTGGTAAGATTAGCCATCTCTTTGAGAGCGTCGAACCCAAGTCTTTGATCATTTTTAGATCATCAAACATGGACGCCGACAAGTCCATCAGGTAATAAATGTCCACCGGATGGTCCTCCGGTTGCTGCACTTGAATCTGAAAAGTCAGCTGATTTCCTGTGGAAGAAAAATGACAGATGAAGCGCAAAATGGCACATTGTAAGATTCCAGTGTGGTATAATTTTTTCCAGGTCAGAGTGCTTCGTTAAGCGCCCACTTTAAGCTGTAGACTTGATGTAGTTTGTCTGTAGTTGATTTGTTTTTTTGTCTCCAAATGACTAAATCTTTTTAAAGTTTCTGTCAGGGGAAGCCCCGCAGCTGGTGTGGGTTGACAGAGACATTTCTTTGATTTTCAAATCTGTGTCACCCATTTGTACCTGGTCTAAGCTGGAGGCGCATCTTCTGCGGTGCGATGTATGACACATTGGTGTGGCCGGAGCTCTTTCCTAAACCTTGATCCTTCAGCACTTTGACGTTCGTGATGGGAAATTCCACAAATTCGCCAGAGCATCCCTTCTGAAGAAGAGCCTCCGGTGTGTCACACCTCTCGTCAATTGGGAAAAAATCTGTGAAATTCTACATAAATATTTTGAATATTGGTTAATTATTTTGGATTATTTTCTGAAAATATATATATATTTAATTATAAATATATAATATTTTTCATCACATTATCCATTAGAAATTTGTCTTTGGACCCTTCACAGATCACAAAACCGAAATACAGCTCATTTACGAAACATAAAAACATTAAATAAACAAAATAAAACAATAAAATAAACAGCTACTTGGGACAAAATGGGACAAACTATTTTTCAGTGATCTTAACTGATAAAAAGATGGATTTAAACAAACATGTCACTGTACAATGCTAATGTTATATCATATTATGAAATAATTTTGAAAGCAAAATGTGCTAAGGAGATGCTGTTACCTGTAGTGTGCACCAAGCACACTGCGGCCCGAGCTGCAGACAGTCGTCACAAGAGAGAGCACTTATCTGAGAACACGTCCCTGCACATACACAACAGCACAGAGTGGTTTGTGGATGTGGTTCACTCTTCTCAATGCAACTAATGTTTCTCACGCAACATCAAAACCAAAAAAGTCAGCTGATATTTCTGCTCTCTGCCAAAACATATTCTGTGCAAAAAAGCACTTGTATAGTTTTTGCTTCCCTTGCAAGAACTGAAGTAATGCATCTTATTTAAAATGTATTTATACTTTTCTGTTTTATAATATATATATATATATATATATATATATATATATATATATATATATATATATATATATATATATATATATATATATATATATATATAAAATAGATTTTTTTCCCATAACTTTTATCAATTGGGTGAAGTTTTGTTCCTCTGTCACTGTCACCAGTGGCTTGCTTGGTTTGGGATTTGTGGAGCTGCGCATCAATGGATTTTCTCTTTAGTGTTTGGACTTTCAGCAGTGACATTTAAACCACACTGAACTAAACTAAACTGAACTTCAGCTCTGAAACTGGACTGACACAATTTCAATTTACTAAAACTTCTATGTTAAGCTGATTGATACAATTTACATTGTAAAAAGTGCTATAGAAAAACATGAGATCAATTGAATGTAAACAAGAAGTGACATACACCAGGTGAACTGGAGCTAGGCATTTTGAGTTTAAAACAGCTTACACTGTAAAAAAAAAAAAAAAAAAAAAAAAGTGGTTTGTGGCTTGTTCCCAGAATGCAATGAGGCATGAATATGTATAGCATACTTTTTTCCTCATACTTCTACTTCTTTTTTGTATTTGTTGTCATATTCATTAACTTTCTTGTCACAGCATGATAAGCCTATTAAAATGATCACTGTTTCATGTACAAACATACTGTAATTTTCAATATCTTGTAAATGTTTCCATAATTAAATGTCAGAATTTTGAAACAAGAACATAGCTACAACTGTTAGTAATATCTGATAAGAAGTACAATTCTACAAAACATGAGACGACCCTATAATGTCTCAACAGGTAAATGTTATACAGTTTTCTCAGATTTAATAAATCTATATAATTTTATTGATGAGTTTCATTGCAAACTTCTGCATTCAATTGTTCTAAATGATCAATAATTTAACTCCGGAATTAAAATTGAAGAGGAACGAAACTGCACGATGTGTAGCCTATGTTTATGATTGACCAAATATCTGAGTCAGTCTTACCTCCGACAGAGTCGAGCCAGAAGTAAGGACAAGGCAGAGTGAAACAATCCCCATTAGTCCTCGCGGTTTCTGATCACACGAGAAAAACAACACAGTTCTATTCTCAGGCAAACAACCGCGGGATGCGATCATGTAGCGCGAGCTCACCTGGACGAACAGACTGAGAGTCAGCGCGTGCGCTTACCTGCCCACCTTTAATGCACTTCGTACAAATAGAACACAACAGGTTAAGCGCACCCTCACTGGGGGCTAAAATCGCACACAGATACATATGTCACAGCCTCTCCAGTGCACTTCACTTGTCGTTTATAACAAAGACATCAGGTTAACATTAAAATATTTACATATAGTGCTCATTTAGTCATTTTTATTCATAAAATGCTGACGTATTTCTATCTTGTTAAATTGTGCAGTACAGTGGCACTTTCTACGGTAATGTTTTCCACTCAGATGTCTTCTCAGTTCTGTTTAATGTGGTAAAAGCTGAGACACTGAGAGTGAGACTTGCTCCCCCATGTTAAAAATACATTACATGTAATTTATAGTCAATAGTAGGCTATATTGTTTTGAACAATATACTGTACAACGTGTATTTTTTTTACTACTATAGCTGTTGTAGTACAACAGCAAAGTCAGAATTACCACAACAGATTAATTTAATGACTTACTATAGTATAGTACAAAAAACTTTAGGACTTACTATACTATATTATTTCTCACATGTTACCTTGAAAACTGGAAAATGAGCAAAACATATTAAATTGTTTGTCTTCAAAGGGAAAAACCTCAATTACTAACAAAATTAAACATGATTTTACTATGGTAGAAGTGCAGTAAAGCCATGGGTTTCTGAGGTATTGAATGGTAATGATTATATAATTACAGTTTTACTATAAATATTGTTAGAAAACCATGGCAAATTTGTGTTCATCGTTGTTTAACTGCAATACTTTTTGTTAATAGTAATAATAATAATAATAATTATTATTATTATTATTATTATTATTATTATTATATGGCTAAAAATAGCACAAGCACAATCAAAGTCAGGAAGTTGTTTTGTTTGTATTTTACACAACTACACACACCACACGCCGATTGTAAAAAGCCTAATATGGTCACACAGACTAGTCAATGCAATGAACTGCAGCTTGTTAATTGGACTCTAGTGTGAACTTGAGGGGAGCAGGCTTCCTATCACCATGGTACTGGTTAAACATTAAATGATTAAATGGGAAGAAAGTTGTGTGAAATGATGCAGCCTGCTGGTTTATTTTACATTGAATTTATCCAAGTATTATATAATATCTAAACAAATGTAATTAACAGCCATTTATCTTCCACACTGCACATTATAGATATAAACAAGTTATGTTTCATAGAGGTCTGCTTACAATTGCAACACATTTTCCAGTGACATTATTTAAAAATTGTATGTTTTTGTTTGACAGCACACATTTTGTTTTTGCTCATTTTATTTTGTAGGCTATATGGTACATGTTTACATTTTTACTTGTTTGCACACTTATATTATAAACACTGGAAATCAATTTGTTGCTGCTTTGCATTTTAAGTTGAATCAGATTACATTTGCAAGTCATTTCAGTTGACTTTAAGTTAATTAAAACTTGTGTAACTTAAACCTGAATTTTAACATAAAAACCCATGCATTTTTGACAGTGTATTGTCAGTTTCTTATAAGTTAATTTTACCTTCAATGCTTTAATACATTAAACTTTGATTCCAGTACAACTGAAAAAGAAAATTTATAACTTTCCATAAATAATATTTAAATAAGTGCTTGATGTATGGACTTTGTCTACCATTGTTGTTAACTTAAATGTAACCGTCGTGGTTGATGAAACATTTGTAAATGTATTGTAATGCTGTTATGCCAATGATTGATCAACAGTTAAAATGAAACGTTTACCTCTTCCCAATAGAGAAAATCAGCAACAATCAAGAATGCATGATTATATGGTGTCAGGATTAGCAATTAAAAAATGTCATTATACTGGGAGTCAATGCACAAAAACAGCCATGAACATAATGAAAAGGTAAGTAAATTTGCATGAGTGTATTGAGTGCGTTTGAGTGTGTTGTTGAATTTTTGAAAAATTTTAAAGCATCTTCCTATATGTCAAAATAAGATGTTACCAAAATCATTCCATTTGCTCAACACAGAGAAAGTTGTGGCTAATTAAGTCTCAAAATCGTCCCAGAGTGGATGAAAACACTCCGTACATAAGGGTTAATAAATATATATGTACTTTAAATGAATAATGATAACATACTTAAAATACACTTAATGACAAAAGTCTTGTCGCCTATCCAAGTTTAGGAACAACAAATTGATCATTAGTTGATCATTAAATGAATGGCAAAGACCTCTAGATTATGCTTATTTTACCTAAATAAATAAGATCATGCCTTAATTTTTAATTATTTAATTAGGACAGTAAGGTCTGACTTTGCTTATACAAAATTCCTGCCACTTAACAGAAATAATGTACAGTAAATATAATAAAGTCATAGTGCAGTGGAAAAAGAATTAATATTGTGTATGACTCCCATGAGCTTGGAGGACTGCATCCATACAGCTCTTGCAGTGATTCAAATAACTTATTAATAAAGTCATCTGGAATGGCAAAGAAAGCGTTCTTGCAGGACTCCCAGGGTTCATCAAGATTCTTTGGATTTATCTTCAATGCTCAATAATGTTCATGTCTGGTCACTGGCTAGCCAATCCCAGAGCACTTTGACCTTGCTTTCAGGAACTTTGATGTGGAGGGTGAAGTATGAGAAGGAGCGCTATTCTGCTGAAGAATTTGCCCTCTCCTATGGTTTGTAATGTAATGAGCAGCACAAATGTCTTGACACCTCAGGCTGTTGATGTTGTCATCCACTATGCAAAATCTCTCGCACTGAATTTAACCCCTAATCATGATTTTTCCTTCACCATACTTGACTGATTTCTGTGAGAATATTGGATCCATACAGGTCTTCTGCAGAATATGTAATGATTTGGGATGCAGTTCAACAGATGATTCATGGAAACCACTTTACCAAATGATAAACTAGAAGTCAAGTTATTTTTTCTTTCTCTTACAACTGGGATCATTGACAAGACTTTTGCCATGTAGTGTAGTGATTTTTAAACCACACTGAACTGAGCTTTACTGAACTGAACTTAAACACTAAAAACTGAACTACACTGTTCCAATTTACTATGGCCTTTTATGTGAAGCTGCTTTGACACAATCTACATTGTAAAAGCGCTATACAAATAAGGTGAATTGAATTGAATTGAATAGTATTGATTTACTATAAGGGGGGAATCAGACTTGAGATTCCAGTTTGACTCTCCTGTCTGGCATCAGATCATGAGGGCTTTACTGTCTCCCTTTGGCAGTCACCCAAATGTCACATTTGCACATAAAACATCACCTGTCACTTATGCTGGCAGCACTAAATATGAATGATTGCTTCATGTTTAATAATGTTTTGTTTTTGCAAACTGCTATCAGTATGAACTCCACATAAATGTTTATCTTTTACTGTTTAGTTGATTACTGCACTGTATTATTTATGTCCACACGCATTAGTTAAATGTAATTAGAACTGACAACAAGCCTTTAGCAAACATCGAGGTTAACCTCAGGCTATGCAATGAATCATGCCTTATCAGCACTTTATTATAGATGTCAAGCACCTGCTCGATCCCATCACAACACAGCTTATATAGGAAAAACACCTTTCAATAGGTTTTAAAGTATATGGGTTCCACAATCCCGTCTGTTAGGAATCAATTCAGTTAATATGTAAATTTTGCAGTACACACTCTTTGGATGACCTTTAAACTTTTTGTATAGTATTGTTTTTATATATATATATATATATAATATATATATATATATATATATATATAAGGTCAGAAGTTCATACGCTGTGTAAAACATGCTGGATAAGTTGGCGGTTCATTCCGCTGAGGTGACCCCGGATTAATAAAGGGACTAAGCTGAAATAAAAATGAATGAATATATATATATATATATATATATTATATATATATATATATATATATATATATGTGTATATATATATATATATATATATATAATATATATATATATATATTATATATAAGTGTATATATATATATATATATATATATATATATATATATTATATATATATATATATATATATATATATAAATCCATAGGGAACAGTCTGATTCTTTAGCAAAGCCTTGGGAATCCCATGGCCTTGAGAAATATTAATATTTGCTGAGTGTGGTTACATGTGACACATTCCTCTGAATGGCTGAAAGCAGGTGTGGTGCATGCATGCATGCGTGTGTGTGTGAGCCCGCCTGGCTGCAAAGAGCGTGATTCAGCCTCTGTCTGAGACCACAGAAAACACAGACGTACATAGATAAAACAATGTCAATGTTTAACCGTCAGGTCCTGTAAAATGAGCACAGGTCATTGGTTTCATATTTCAGAAGAACGACTGTATGTAATGATTAACATACGAATGTTAGGATTGTCAATCGGTGTGACCTCAGGATGCATTACTGTTACAGATGAATTGTTTCATTTTTTTGCACACACAACTCAAGGGTAGTGTGTGGATATATTGTATCTCAGATGTTGCACTACCTAATAGTCTTGGTTATGTATCAAAGTATCAGCTTGTGTTTTTTAAACTGAAATTCCTTGGCATCTTGGCAAATCCGAGCACAGAGACATTGTTGAGATGTCTTCTGAAATTGTAGAGGAGATGAGTGTGTGATTATTGGGGATTATTTATTGGGAGAACTGATGTTGGAAACTGATGCCATTGAAATCCATAATTGGAAAAAAATACCATGGAAGTTACTGGGTAAAAGTTCAACATTCTTCAAAATATCTTCTTTTATGTTAACTGAAGAAAGAACCGCAAACAGGTTTGGATGAAGTAAAGGAGTAAATCTTATTTTGGGATGAACTATTCCTTGACAACAGGTTTCAGTTTACCTTTTATATATTGAACTATGGAGACCAAATTGCACAACAACAATATTTTATGCACATTGCTTTTGCAATTTTTATTTCCTGAAGAATTTCTTAATGCAACTTATCTTTTTGTTCAGATTTATCTTCAGTAATGAGCGAGCACACTTAAACCCATCTTCCAAGAAGTTGTTTTGGCTTGTCTTGAATTACTAATCAGTTTTTACATTCAAACTATTTTAGGCCTTTAGATTGTTGCAGTGTACGTAACTCAGTACCTGTGTGACTTGTCACATCCATTCATAGCTCCTAATAAATGCACACCCTGATGATCTGATGCAGAAGAGTAGACAGACAGGTAAACAGAATCGTAAACAGATTCATTTTTTGAGCTTTATATAATTGCCACTGAACCACTGAAGACACATGGAGTGTTTGACAATATTTCTTGTTCCTTTACTGGACATTAAACATCTCAGGAGCATTGCTGTCTATGTCGGATAAGGAAGCTCTCAGATTTCATCTAAAATCTAAATTTGTGTTCTGAAGATGAGAAGTCTCATGGAGTTTAGAAACAGAAGTTCGGGTTAACTAACTACTGGACTAACAACTGAAGAAATACACTGTGTACATTTAAAGGCTTCATCTATTAATATAACAGGGATGCATCATACTTCCTTAAAATGAACATGCAATGTACTATTTGCTAAAACAAGGTCTCTTTAGGAAGGTATTACATTAATCACTTGCATTTGTAATTTGTAATTTAACATAAATTTACGAAAAGAGAGACAAGCCATGGAGTGGAGACCATGTTGTTAAGGTGTTAAGGTGTTGCATAACAGTATAGACCATGAGCCAAATTTATTCAATTCAGATGTGTGCTGTGTGCCATCTTATCCCATCCTAACCTGTCCTACGCTGTTGTAGAACTCAAGTCCAGACAAGACAGGACCTCAAGTCTGACTTCAAGATGATGGTTTATATGACTAGGTGATCAGCTAATTTGAGTTCAAGTCCAGGCCAAATCCAAATGCTTCCAGAAAACACTCTTGGAGATGTACTTGAGTGAGAGCCCATTTTATACTCAAGTACTCAAGCGCTGTCCAATCCCATGCTATCGTATCCTTTATACCATTTTACCAATATCCCATTGCATCCTGTAATGAACTAAATCCTATTCATACTATATATTATGCCCTATACTAAACTATTATCTATTCAATTCAAACATATATTGTATCCCAACTTATCTGATGTTATATCACATACCCTACAGTTATCCTAATTTATCTTATTCTATCATAATATCCCAGTCTGTTATATCATATATCCTATCTCACACTCACAAAAATAAAGTTCAAAAGTAATTACTGGAGTAGATCTTTTCAAAAGGTATATTGTGTACATAAAGGGTATATAATTAGTACAAAATGCAGCTGCCAGAGTTCTTACCAGGTCTAGAAAATTTGATCACATCACCCCAATTTTATCCTCCTTACCTGGCTGCCTGTTAAGTTTCGTATTGAATTTAAAATATTGCTTCTTACATATAAAGCTTTAAATAATCTAGCTCCTGTTTATGTAACCAATCTTCTGTCTCGCTACAATCCAACTCGCTCTTTAAGGTCTCAAAACTTAGGGCTTCTGGTAGTACCTAGAATAGCAAAGTCGAGTAAAGGAGGTCGAGCCTTCTCATATATAGCTCCTAAACTCTGGAATAGCCTTCCTGATAACGTCCGAGGCTCAGACACACTCTCCCAATTCAAAACTAGATTAAAGACCTATCTGTTCAGTAAAGCATACACTTAGTGCACCACTTAGCGGGCTTCCACACAGGTTCTGCATCTTGTTGATATACACTATGAACAGCAGCTACGCTAATTATCTTCTTTATTCTCCATTTCCACCTAGGGATACTCTTCCCGAGGCCCTCAGACTATGCAGAATCACTGATTCGATCCAAGACCAACGACGAGATGATCCCAAGGTTTCCATATCCTGCACCAGGCCGTATCCTGAGCAGCTACTGTGATGGTCATGGAAGAGTGGAGAACATGAGACTGATTCCTGTGACGTTCCAGAGACAGACGAGTCTTCGCTGAGGCCAGCTTCCAGCCTCCGCCACTGAGACTGCAGCTCTGCACGAGACCTTTGGCCAGCTGAGAAATTAAAATGGTCGTGCCCAACTGAGCCTGGTTTCTCTCAAGATTTTTTTTCTTCACTTCTGCCATTAGTGAAGTTTTTTTTCCCTCTCCGCTGTCGCCTCTGGCTTGCATGGTTCAGGATCTATAGAGCTGCGCATCCTTGGATTTGCTCTTCAATATCTGGACTCTCAGTAGTGATTATTAAACCACACTGAACTGAGCTAAACTGAACTGAACTTAAACACTACAAACTGAATTACACTGTTCCTATTTACTATTTACTATGACCTTTTATGTGAAGCTGCTTTGACACAATCTACATTGTATAAGCGCTATACAAATAAAGGTGAATTGAATTGAATTGAATAATGGTTAAAATTTCAAGGTACAAATGATTACCTTAAAAGTACAGTTGTCAGTGTTTCTGCAGCTTTCACAAAGTCAAATTTAAGACATTTTAAGACCGTTATGAATGAAATGGCTAAACACTAAAGATTTTCTAAGGCCCGACTGGTCCTGCGAAAAAGATTTTTTGCATCATCCCCCCAAAAAAGTTCTAATTAGTTATTCTTTGCCACATATTTTAAATCATGTGCCAAACATATACAGTTGAAGTCAGCATTATTAGCCCCTCATTGAATTTTTTTTTCTTTTTTAAATATTTCCCAAGTGATGAAAACCATTTAAGGTCAAAATTATTAGCCCCTTTAAGCAATTTTTTTTTCAATAGTCTACAGCAGGGGTTTTCAAAATGACCCATTAAGGGGCCGCGAGACATTGAGGCGTGCACTCGACTAAATTATGATGTCGATTTTTATGCATTCACTAGAGGGAATAATATGATTAACATTAGCTCCACAGCTAACTATCAGGCACTTGTAGAGTTGATGCGTTTCAGTAAAATATATACAATAAAATGGTGCTTTTTAAAATGAATGACGGTGAATGAATGAAAGTCAAACCAGTGAGCCATCAGACAAAAAAGTGCCCTTCTGAATCAAATCAGCAGGAAGCCCATCTGAACTTAATTTGAGACTACTGACTACGTTTACATGGACATCAGTTTAGTTATTTGCCTTACTTTGAAAAAGACAATATACGTGAAGTGCTTTTTGATTGTTGTGAGTTTCATAATTTCTCGACTTTAACTGCAGTTCGGCAGTTTAACTTTCACTCATGAACATTTCACTCATGCCCCGTGACAAACTGGGGTATTGACGCGAATGTGAAGAACTGGTGCAAGAGTATTGCTTTTATTGATACCGCACGTTGAATGGAAAGAAAAAAACTTTCGCATTTCGCAATGTGTGTGCGCGTTCACTGACAGCTACGTGTGTGGATCTTGTTACAAAATGCATCGAAAAGTCCTAAATGATAGTAATAGTTTGATTGCGGTGTTTACTTCAATACTGACTACTATATGCATACTCCATGTATTAATTCCATTTCTGTTTAGTTCAGTTATGACTTTATTGTATTTTGCTCGTGTAAACATACTCAATGTTTGACTCAACCACACCATCAGGGCTCTGCGAACTTGGCTTTGCGAAGCAGCATTTTCTTTATGTATGTACATCAAAAGCAAGTATGCTATGGCTCATGCTTATTGAAAGTGGAAGATGAGTTATGGTTAGTGGTGTCAGGAATCCGACCACAGATTAGCATGTTGTCCTCACAGAAACAGGCTCAGCCATCACACTGAATCAGGTAAGCTTTATATTTATCTTTCAACCTAATTAATTATACGCACTTTAAATGCAGCAAGTAATACGCTTATGATTTGCGCATGCATTATAATTTTGGCTCGAGGGAGGGGTGCAGTGGGGGGGGGGGGGGGGTCTTTGGGGCGAGTGAAATGGACAAACTTGGGGTGTGTGTGTGTCCTAAAAGTTTGAAAACCCCTGGTCTACAGAACAAACCATTGTTATAAAATAACTTGCCTAATTACCCTAACCGGCCTAGTTAACCTAACCTAGTTAAACCTTTAAATATCACTTTAAGCTGTATAGAAGAAACTTGAAAAAATATCTAGTAAAATATTATTACTGTCATCATGACAAAGAAAAAGAAATCATTTATTAGAAATGAGTATTAAAACTATTATGTTTAGAAACGTGTTGGAAAATATTCTCTTCGTTAAACAGAAATTGGGAAAAAAATAAACGGGGGCTAATAATTCAGGGGGCTAATAATTTTGACTTCAACTGTACATGCACATTTTAGCATAAGTTTTAGGAAAAAAACAAAGCATATTGGTAAAAAGAGTTTAGTTGAAAGTTTTTTAGATGGATTGGTTTGTTGGTGATTAGAGACAGGGACAGATGAAAATGAAGACTTGTTTAAGACTACAAGACAATATTTCAGTTAATTTAAAACTTTTTAAGGCCTAAAATGTAGCTTTTGAAATTTAAGACTGTGCGGAAACCCTGAGTTGTGTACCTTGTCAACTTTTTTTAGGTACAAAAATGCACCCTTTGAAAAGGTACAACCTCATTGACAGTGTTTGTACCTTTATTTCTGAGAGTGTAAAGTATATGTCATTTACTAACCCTTCATACGCCATTCTATCCCATCATTTGTCTTATATAGGTCTATCCTATCATAAATCACAGCCTATCATATCATATGCAGTTCTATTCTATAACCGATCACTAGGCCAACACGGAATCTGTGCGCGCAGAAATCGACAGATTTCCGCAGATTTTTAGCCCATCATGACTCTATTTATTTACCTGTGTAAATTTATATTTATTCGGTTTTAAATTAATTTCAGTAATATTATGACTAATATGAAAATGTCCATGTGATTTATTTAAAATACAGTTTGTAAAGTAATCATTCTGTTTTTTAGTAGATATTTTATATAAGAGATTGCTTTGTTTACCAAATAAGTGGATTTAAGTTGATTGCATTGTACACATTAAATAAAACTTAAAAATATATTTATATTACGTTTTTAGTTACGATACTCCAAAAATCATTCCGCAGAAATCCACAGAATTAGCAAAAAATGTCTACAGATTCTGTCTGACCCTGCCTATCACGTAGCCTGCGCTCTTAGAAATCAATGTACGTGAGCTGTCACTGGGGTGGTACCTTTTCAAAAGGTACAAATTTGTTGTTTAAAGGTCCATATTAATACCTCAAGGGTACATATTAGTACCTAAAAAGTACAAAAGTGTTCCTCTTAAAATTTTTAGGTACGAGTATATACTTTGAAGTACCAATATGAACTCTTTAAGTACAAATGTGTAGCTTTTGAAAAGGTACAACCCCAGTGACAGCTCGCACACCTTGTTTCTGAGAGTGTACACTAACTTAAATCTCATTCCATTAAAACATTTATATATGTCCCAACTTATCCAATCTTAACTCTCATTTTATTCCATGTTACCCTATCCTCTGTTTATCCTATGTTTCATCCTATCCTGTCCTATCCTATCCTATCCTATCCTATCTTATCCTATTCTATCTGTAACAAATTTTCAACCTGTTTAGGAGTGCTAACCAAAATATATAAACTATACAAAGTTTAACAATTTCTTAAATTACATGCGACCAACTTTGGACACTCCGGATATACTCAAAGCACTTTTTTTTTGGCTGAATCAGAAATAACTCACCCCTGGAGGCCTCGGCTCCTAGCATGCTGTCCTCTCTCTCAATACCAAAACCACAGCGGCAAGTGGGATATGGCGATAACTGCAGTGTGAATGTCTTTCCGACTGGAAGTGTGGGTCAGAAGCAATAGTACGCTCAAACTATACAGCGATTTTATGGAGCATGACGGCTGCGCTCCCTTCCTCAACCCCTTTTTTCTCACATACACACACTTTTGTGCATGAATGACGGCAGCAACTGTAGGGCTTCACACAGCTTGAAGCTTCTTCATTAGTGAGTGAGAGTCTGACAGGCCAAATGGGCATGTGTGAGTGGATTTTGTTGAATGTGTGTGCGCACAGCTTGTAGGTCAGTGGGGATTTTTTTGTAGTCTGCCAGACAATGAAACTGATTCTGTGGTAAGTCAAATCCGCCACCAGTGTCAGGTGCTTTTTTAGTTTAGCAGCAGGTTTTAGCATGCCCAGTATGTGTGTTTGTGTGTGTCAGGTTCTGCCTACACAGGGAAATATTTCATGTTAAAAACATGCTGTATTCCAGAGAATTTTGTGGTTATACTGG